>NC_056726.1:1668600943-1668875943 GCF_019279795.1 Protopterus annectens | reverse complement strand
ACTCGCCCTGTAGCAGTCTCTGCTCATGGTCTTTGACAAGGAGTCCTGTCATGACTCTGGACTCTTGGATGCACCAGCACTGCACCCAGAAGTGTACACCTTCTCCCCTTTCTGCCATAGTGCCTTTAGGGGGAAGCTACAACCAGTTATGAGATGTATTCCCACCTGTTGGGTTTAAGTAGGGCTGATTTCCAGCATTTTTCAGTGATTGGCTAGTTTTGAAAAGGCAAGGCTATGGGCAAACCTGCTTACCTGAAGTTGGCATTGTTTAAAGGGGTATAACACTGGGCACATTGAGTTAGCTGACCTACACATTTCTTACACCTCCTAAGCTGGCCTGTGCAATGCTTAGCATTGCTTACATTAGACTTTGCATTATATTTTCTTTTTGGCATTGATTTCTTATTAATTACATCTTATATATATACATATATATATATATATATATATATATATATATATATATATATATATATATCCACCTAACTATATATATCAACTCCAGGGTTGCACAACATTGGGGAAGGGGGCACATCTTTCTGTCGACGAAATGAACTGTCAACAAAATGAGTGTCAGTGAAATGAATTGTCGATGATTAGATAGGGACCCATATATATATATATATATATATATATATATATATATATATATATATATATGCCTGGTATCCATGATTCATGTGTACATACACTGTATGGTGTCCTTGTGTTTTATTGGGGAGTTCAACACTCTATTACAATTACACATCACATCTGGGCTTACTGCTGTACTCTAATTCACATATTTATGTTATGTAGTGGATTATATAACATATGACTGTATAGTGATTCCTTTCACAGGTTCAGTTTGATTTTACTATAGCGAGGACTTGTTTGGTGATACCTCATTCATCTGTACTGCTGTGATGGCTTGGTGGTTAACTACTGTGGCTATAGTGTATAGAGTCCTGGGTTCAAGACCTGCAAGGCTGTTTATTTTGTTGCTGGGAAGAACAAGAGCCGTTGGATACAGAGTGATTAAGGCTTTTTTGAGCAGTTGTAAGTGGGTTTGTGTGGGTTTGCGTGAGAGTAAGCAATGCTAACCTCCAGTTAAATATGCTTACAGAGAGCTACAAAATTGCTTAACCTATGTGCTCATTGCTTACCCCCACACAAATGGGCATAAATTTGCTTACTAGTGCTTAAATATGCTTACTACTGCTTATTGGTGCTTACACTTGCTTACTAGTGCTTACTCCCACTTAAAATTGCATTGATTTAGACAGTAGTATCTAATGGTGCTTGGTAAGGTGGAGGATTTGGAAGCTGTATGGAGTTGCCATTCATTACAAATGTTACCTTCCATTTGTATCCATGATTCCTGTGTACATTTACTGTATGGGGCACATCTGCTTATCTGGGGACTTTGCAACATTATGACACTGACACCTCACATGTGCATTTAATGCAGTACTCCAGTTTACAAATATATGTTATTTAGTGGGTTATGCAACTAAAATATTGGTCATAATGTGATTTTCTATGGAAAATGGAATGTGCTGCAGTGGGTCTCGAACTGGGAATGCATGCTCGTAAGGCAAATGCTCTGCCCACTACACTATTGCTTTACTGCTTCATTTGCTTATATCTTCCTTGTTATTCTCTTCAGCCATTTAAGCTGCATTAACTGTAGCTAAGCGATGGGCACACCCACGCACTTACGGTTAGCTTTAATCGGATTCTTAATATAAAAAAAAGGTTTGTTTTAGTTAATTTTATTTGTTTTCTAATTACTATTGCTGTTATACATGTGGGGGAATGTTGCAGGGGATATGCTGCCACCTATGAGCAGTCTCACTCATTCCTTTGGCCTTTCTGCTGTTCTTCATTGCAAGGGGTGTGTATATTCTGAGAGCTCTGCTCTCAGACATGCCCCCAGCACTCTTACATGCTCCGTGTAAGATTAGGAGCTCAGGCAGTGCACCTTCAGTGATATGCATGGCACGCTGCAGTCCTGCTCCTAAATGGCCACTTCTGTGCAGGACTAAGGTAGTCCTGCATGGAAGAATAGTAAATCAGGGGGTATATCTTTGTTTTATTAAGATTCTCAAGAATAATATAGTTGTCTTTTATGATTTGATTCGTCTTGTGCCTCTATTATATTCAAATGTACTTTTCAAGTTCGGGGCAGTTTTATACACAAAGTTAGGCCTGTGCCCCAAGATTCTACAAACCTTGGCATCCCCTTTTAGGTGAGCCCAATTTTGTGTAGCTATATATTTTTACTATTTCTGCTGTTGGATTATATTCTAATATTAATGCTCTACTAAAACTATTGTTTCTCTCTGTGTTTCCATTACTTACCAATTCTGCTCCCAACAGTGGTTTATATTTTTTGCTCCATTCTCTCATAACATATTGAGAAACATCATTAATCATAGAAATGAGGTATCCTCTGTCCTTAAACATTTGGCTAATATTGGCAATCTCGCTTCTCATCTCCTCATAGTCAGAGGTCATCTGAGCTGCTCTTATACACTTCCCTTTCAGTATACTCTTTTTGTTTCCAAGGATGACAACTAGTGTATTCTAAATAAGAATTACTATATACTCTAGGTTTAAACCATTTGTCAGTGTGAGAGATAAATGTATCTAAGTAAGCTATCCCTTGACTATTATAGGAATGTGTAAACCTTAAGTAAGTACTAGTAAGATTCAGATATCCTACAAACAAACAATGACCGAATCAACATTTTGAATGAAAATCCTTTAACAGCATACAGCAAGGAGACAGGCTACACAGAGGTGAATGCCCAAAGCATAAATGTGAATGTAAGACAACTGGGTAATGCAAGTCACACAAAGTACCATGAAAGACCACACATAAAGGCAGAGTGCCAAATGGAGTCTGTATCATAACAACATCACAAATATGGTAAACACCCTGATATGGCATGAAGGTCAAAACCCATGCAACATATAAACTTTGCAATAATAATGTGTACAAAGTACACACATATATCAACCATGTGCACATATTCACAGGAGAATGGCACTATACTAATAAGAGTGTGGAATGCTATAAAACCTCGCAAGTATAATCTACCACACGTCACATGAATACTGTCAACAAAACAAGTGTGCAACACTAGCATAATGCAAACTGTATCAGACCTGTCTGTCACCTACAAGGTCATACTGGATCAGAAATACCATTCTCATGGGTCACTGTATGCAGATAAGCAGGCCACATGCATAGTACACAAATAATTTACCTGCATGTCTATAACACTGTCAGCATACATTATAGCATATAAAGTTCATATAACATGATGGTGATTATGGCAGCAACATGTTTGCATGTGAAATAATGCAGCTAAATGATATAGCTCCATACAATATGTATTGTGTATCATGAGGTACATATTACAAGCATAACTGTAGTATAAGATGTGTGCATAACCTGTGCTTCCTAATGAAAGATAACCAACTAGGAATACACCATGGTGGCACCATGGCATGAGTGGAATACAAGGGCAATACTTATGGTCCAGAAGGGCCTCCTTGATAGTGTCAAACATCAAGAATGGTCATTCTAGCAATTTCCTGGAAAGAGATGTGTATGATCTGTGCCATGGCTTAAAAGAATGTCCCCATCAGGTCATACATCTGCTTCCTTAAAACATCCACGATCGCATTGAATATCTAGCATGGTGAAAGTCATCATCGCAGCCGGTCTGCTGTAATGATGGCCCTTGCTGGTCTTGAACACTTGTTGCAAGGGCAATTAGCCTATTACTGACCTATGAACCTGTGCAGTTATCATCCTCCTGTTTTCTAGGTCTGCTGGAAGAGGATGAGCATAACATTGTCAGTGGTTAATGGGTGGACTGGCATCAGTCCTAGACTCTGTAACATGACAATACATCATCAATATAGCAATAAAAAAAGCATTGACAAAAAAGATTACAGCAACATATATAACAAAACTGATTTATAGTCTGTGTTCATTGTTTGTGCACAGTAGTGATTTATTGCTCAAATGATGTGTCATGATGGTGAGCATTAATCCATTTATAATGTTATTGTCACAACATCCAATATGCCCAACCTTAACATATTATGTACTTGTCTGTCATGTCAGTCAGATTAAGGAAAGCACATTTGCAATTCATCCATGGCATATGTAATGCAGTTATTCAATTGAATAAATGGGTAAGATGACATTATTTCATTAGGGAGGAACTCACATCATGTATATCGTGTAACAGTGTGGTATCTTCTAGTATGAAAGGTGTGTAAGAAAGCATGTCAATAATAGGGTTTACTTAAGTAGACCGAAAATCTTTTAAACCAAATCTTAAATGATTGAGATAACAACACTGAAACCTGACTTTAACAAACTGTCAAATCACAGGAATTTTAATCCAGGAAAAGAGGCAGATGGCGAAAATTTAAAAAAAAAGCACATAGAAGCATGTCAAACCTACCCAAGTAGGGGGCTTTGCCCAACCCCCCACACCCCCCTAACTAACTACCAACTCCAAGATTGCACTATAGTGGAAAAAAGGGCAAATTTCCCTATGTTACTGCCTCTTTTCCCGGATTAAAATTACAATGAGGTGAACGTTTGTTAAAGTCAGGTTTCGGTGTTGTCATCTTGATCAAGTAAGACTTGGTTTAATAGATTTTTAGTCTACTTAAGTAATAATATGTGCAGTGGATGTGTAACAAAACAGAACTAGGAGATATCAGTGGACATGTCAAAACATATAAAAGGACAAGTACAGAAACATACACACACACACACACACACACACACACACACACACACACACACACACACACACACACACACACACACACAAACACACACACACAAAAACACACAAAATACCTGACTATCTCTGTAATTCACATGCCAAGGAATATTATAGCCAAAGGTATCAGTATTACGTAACAATATGCAGTCACAGTATCTAGCAAGGTATGCAAACATCACTGAACGATGACAGATGCACCATCTATTGGCTATAATCATTTGACATGTGTGCACTTATCAATATATACTCAGCTATATGATGTGTAATAAACAGTACCAATGATTCTCATACACGATTATTGTCTTAAAATTATAAAACTTAACATTACTGTTCCATAAGGGTAATTATCACACACAGAAGGAAGGCTGTGAAGTTGCACATATCTTTAAACACAGTTTAATATGTACTGAGACGATAACTGTGATAGCTTGTTTTCTACAGTTTTCAGTGTGTTTTAATCTACATGCCCAATATATAGCATCCTTATACACTGATACCAGATGGTATAAGTAGCCACCTAACACACCCATGTGTTTAACTTTCTTCAACACTGTTAACTAGTAAGTACTTCGTAACATTCCAGGAGACTCTGAATGTATGTGTGATATCCTTATGTTGACATGTTTGCCTGAACAATGAGTTTATCTGCTTCAGCAGTTAAATACAGCCTTTTTCGAAATTCTGTGATTCAACGTTGTCATACTTCAATATTTTGATATTTCGACAGTGTGGGTTTCAACATTCTGGTGTTTCAATACTGCAACATAGAGCCATAGATTCATATATATATATATATATATATATATATATATATATATATCATATAGATTATATAGATTATATATAGAAATATAGTATTATATAATATATATATATATATATGTGTGTGTGTGTGTGTGTGTGTGTGTGGAGAGACAGATTTAAGACAGAGTGAGATGCATGTAAATAGGTACATGTATGTCATTTACTAATAATGGTAAATGGCATCTGCGGACCTGTGACAGACAGATGGTGCCTTAATTAAACTTTGCACAGTCATTATTATTCAAGCCTTTGCAGATGTAGACAAAATATGTCAACAGCTACAGCTTGAAAAGATCATGTGCTACAACACTGAAATGACCTTACAGAATTTCTATTTAAAGAAACATGCTTAAATGTCTAACAGAAGCCAAGCTAGGCATTACAGAAATAAAAGGACTTCTGTGTGGGAATAAAACCCCCAACCATACAACAAACATGACTACAATTACTGACAGTACCTAAAGTGCTAACACTTCAGCTATACCACACTGCACAGCTTGCATATGAGCTTTTGCTGTAAAACAACCATAATTCCATAAGTCAGTCATTTTAATACATGTTTACCATCAATGTTCAGCTATTTCTAAGACAGCCATAAGTGAATGTATGTCAGCAGTTATTACTGAATAAAGATTGAATTTATATATTTTGTTTTTCCACAAGTATTGCAAGGGAATCACAAGATCCTTGGTAATAAATTATATTGTATGGCACAGTCTTGAAGTGATGCTGTTAACAAAGAAAGGCATAGTCATCCGTGACCTGTTTATTGTATGCATTTATGTACTCTGACAATAAAATGTGTACACATTTAAATACATCAGCACCTAACCATGCAACATGTTCATATTATGTGAAATTAATAAAAATAAATTAGTATATAACTAATCTGACTAACAATAGTTTGAATACACAGACACTGAACTCCGTTGTAAAATATTAAATTGCTTAATCTGTTGAGCTAATGGTCAACACAGTTTTATTTTCAGGGTGTAACAGAAACTCTTAATAAATATCAATGTTAATAAAATGTCTCATACACATGTAGTCATGTATGAGAAATGTTGTTACTATATATTCCTGAACACCTGCATTTCTGACCTTGCTTATTTGCTGGTAAATTTGGGATGCGCAGTTAGACAGCAATTAATGGTTTACTACGCCATCATATTTTTCATTCGAACTAACTTACTGATGTTAAGACACACACACACACACACACACATATATATATATATATATATATATATATATATATATATATATATATATATATATATATATATATGTATGTATATATATATATATATATATATATATATATATATATATATATATATATATATTTACATTGAATACTTAAGAATCAACAACCAGTATAGCACAATATCTGTTCAGTAAATGATAACCGTGTGTAATAGGTGTTAGGGTGCGCAGTATGGTTCTTATTGTAGGCAGCTTGAGGTTATCATCAAATCACGATGATCCTCTGGTGCAATTGCTCCCAGTCCCTACAATGAGGGTCAATATATTGTTGGTGGACCTGCACGCCAGTCCTGAAGATATGGTGCATTCTTGGAACTCTTTTACATTCCAGTTCCATATGTCATTCTGGGTGAAGTTCCACTGGTGCACCTGCGACCTCTGCTTATGCCCCACTTAGAATGCCAACATCTGAGGATCTACTCGTCAGTCTAGTTGGGTACTCAGATGCACTACAGTCTACTCTCTGTAGATATTTTAAACTGATGAAATAGGTGGAATAGAATACCTTGTACAAAATGTCGGTTGAGATAGCAATGTAACTCTTTTACCTTTTAAAACATAGTATGGTAGCAGTCTGTTGGTGGGCATCAAGTGTGCTGTGAAAAAAGGAGAGTGCATAACTAGTTCTTATCTTTAAGAAGGTAACTTAAAGTTATATTTTGTCTTTTATTTCCTCTATCCTCCACTAACCATCATCCACTCTCTCATTTAGGTGTCCTAATGATCTTTACTTTACCCCAACAGCTCTAGAGTTTATACAATTCTTGAAGTAAGGATTGTGTGGATTGCATCTGGGACTGTCAAATATGCAGAGAGATTTTTTTTTGCTTGCCCCTCACATTTCTGGACATGCCTAGTAACCATTTCAGGAGCAAGTGCGCTGTACATACAATATGAATATCACTCACTTTCTTGTCTGACACAAGTCTGCAGATAATGCTGCCTCATAGGAAAAGCATGTTATGTACAGTTATCTAGTTGGCATTGAAGAACTAATACAATTTGTGTCTGGCCATGGATATATAAAATATCCTTCAGCCTTGAAAGAGACAAGTGGGAACAGCATCTTCACTTTCCTCATATCCTACGCCAGCTCCAGTAGGCACCTGAGTTACAACTCTAGCACTGTCTCCCTGACTCATAGTCAGAGCTTTACGCCAGCTTAGTTGGTAAAGTAGATTGTAAACTTGCACATGACAGCCTGACTATCCCTTGGTTTTAAAGTTTAAAAAATGTTTTTATTAAACAACAAACTCTCCACTTGATCACAAAGATTTCTAAAGGAGTATATTAATATATAATATAAAAACAAGAGTAATTATTAATGGCAGCATATCCCTTGTACTAAAGCAAACAGATTTCTGAATCCATCATTTTCTTACCCAATAACCATAACACTGTTCATCATTTCATATAATGCTGCATAACTGCCATATCCTGAATTGGGATGGAAAACTAAAACACTTAAATATCACAACCATACCATAAGACAAATAACATCAGATTCTAAAATATTAACAACATTGTATTACTTCAGTATACTAAAAAAGCACAGATTACTCCCATGATGCTCCTACTTCCTGTATACAAACAAGACACATACACCAGACATAAGAATTCAAAACCTCACATTCACGATACTTCACATCTCAATTCAAAATTAATTATTGGCACCCTCTGCACATCTCATTACCGAGGGTTTTGCATCCAGGAAGAAAAAGGTCATCATCTTTCTCTATTCTTCCCTCATTAGGCCATTCATTGAGTATAATGCCCCATTTGGCATGTACCTCACTAGACATATGCAACAGCTGGAAAGGCCATAAAAGTACCTCATGAAGAGAATCCTAGGCCTTAAACACATGTCCTACATGGACAGACTCAAAAAACTCCAGCTATTCTTTGTCTCATATCACCTACTAAGAGGTGATCTCTGCTTGACTTACAAAGCCATGTCTGACCCAGCTTTGTTAGAAATGCTACATCTAAAGAAATCCCAATCTCTCCTCACCACACACGCCAGAGACCTCTCCCTCATTACCACAATCAACAGAATATACTGGAAGGACAGATTCATAACCAAGAGACTGCCCATGCTCTGGAATAGACTTTAGTTCCCATACATGTCAAGCTGATTACCTCACTGGCCCTCTTCAAGAGAAATCTTGGTGAGTAGATGGGAAATAGAAAGTTCACCTCAGGGATCAATACAGTGGCTCTTCTAGATAGAGGCACTGGGAACTAACATTGGGTGGCACAATGCTAGGGCATTTCTATGGGCTAGGCTTGTAAAGGCTCCAGGGCCATTAGCCTAGTACACACCTATGAACCTATGAACCCATGAATCTATGCAGTACCTCATCAAAGCCTTTCAAAACTAGTATCTTCCTCTCACTTTACTCACTCTTCTCTCTTTCTCTTACACACACAAAAATTTGCTCATGCATTTTTACTTTCAGTATTACTGTATAAGCAACTGGATACTTTCTACTGTCTACAACAGTTGCTGTCAGTTTTTTTATAAGAAAAAAATAAATAAGTTATAACGACTCCAACAGTATTCCAATAGTAGTAAGTGTGACATGACTAATAAAAATCATTTCTAATTGTATTTACAATACATGCAATCTTGTATGAATTGCAGGAGGGAATTCTGGGTACATTGTGAGTATTGAGGAAAGCATTGTTGGCTAACATCAAAAACTGAAACAATGCACATGTCATGATCTCTAACTGCACCTTGATTAGGAATGGTATCCATTCCCATCATGGTGTTAGAAACCCAAAACACATGTAGAAATTAAAAAAAAGACTGGCAGATGAAATCATTAGGAAGGAAGAAACCAGGAAAGCAAGATTTTTGAGAAACTCTCTTGCATTGGACATGGTCTTATGGGCCATATTCAGAAAGTGAGTAAGATGACATACAGCAATATATATGGTAAGACACAGAACTGTCTAGCAGGCACCATGGGAACACCACACTCTGCTTGTTCACTACAATGTTCATATACAGTCTTTTTGTGTTTCTAATTTGAAGAATTCTGTTATTTGCTTACATCTCTCCCTTTTTTTGTTTATAGGTTATTACATACATAGTTGCTAAATGGGCTATTGCTCTGCGTTGATATTTAGAAGGCCATTAATTAATTGCCATGAATTTTTTAGCCATTATATTTTAAGTACAAATAACTCAGACATGAGCAGAACATTTACAGGTTGCCCCTATCCTGGATGGATGAGGGTGGTAAACCCAGGATGAATTTGTAGTCTATGCATCCAGCTTATCTGAATAATGTAAGAGAAGTACCTTGCTTTATGTAGAGAGGAAGGTGATTCCAGAGAAGTAGTATTCTCTGATACATATCTATCCTTCCAGCATGTTTTATCTGTGTATGTTACAAAGGAGAGTTACATCACTTGAGCAGGTGTTTATGCCCCTATGGACTTGCAAATGTGCAGTAGGCCTGACAGAATGGGGTCTGTTGAGGATCTGTATGTAAGGCAGACATTGCCCCTCAGTAGCCTGTATGACATCAGGAAGAGGGACAAGGCTTTGAGATGGACCACATAGGTTTTTATGATGTAGGCCTTTGATTTTTTATAGTAAGAAAATGCAGTGAGAGTTGAAGTTGATAGATACATAGCTAAGGGAGAATTATACTTAACAATTGACTCGATGAGTGTGGAATACAGTGGAATGGTCAAATCCCAAGATTTGGACACAATATCCTTAGTAATAAGCTCTAGAAAGAAAAAGGATTTTCTTATAATAGTGGATATGTGGTGATCAAAGGATAGCTTATTGCCCTCACAGGTTCCTCGCTGGGGCAACAGGAATAAAAAAAGAAGAAGCCATTCTAGACTTCTGTCTGATAAATGGCTTGATAGTAGCCAACATATGGCTCAGAAAGAGAGACAGCCACAAGATCACATACAGCAATAGCCAGCATGCAACTGAGGTAGACTTCCTCCTAGTAAGGGAAAGGCACCGGGATTGAATCCATGATTGCAAAGTCATATGTTGTGAAACTGTCAGCCCACAGCATAAATCACTGGTTGCCTCAATCAGCTGCAAGCAGTGGTCAGAGAAGGCTGTATGGTCAACAAAGACCAGGCTGAAGACCTGGAAGTTGACTGGAGAGACAGTACAACAGTTCAAGGAATTACTCAGGGCTCTAGCACCCCAAGAAGAGGAGGAATTACATGGAGTTAAAGAAGAATGGAGCTTCTGAATGAAGAAAAACAAGATGTACTGCTCCAGAAACAGCGTACAATGATAGAAGAAGAGGAGCCCACTCTAAAAGAAGAAAGACTAGTACTAAGGAAAATGAAGTCTGGGAAAGCAGCAGGCTCAGATGAGGTCACAGCACATATGATAAAGATGTTGCATGAGATAGAGGAGAAATGGCTTCTGAGGGTTCTCACAGCAGTGTGGAGAGAAAGACGTATCCCAGATGACTGGAGAATAAGCATACTTGTGCCAATGTACAATAACAAAGGGGACATCCACAACTGTGGGCAGTACAGACGCATCAAATTCCTATCACATTGCATGAAAGTTCTGGAGAGGGTGATTGACAAATGGGTTCACAGAATAGCAGAATGTAAGATGGGAAAGGAGCAGTTCTGATTCAGATCAGGATGCAGCATAACTGACCCAATGTTTGCAGTGAGAAGGATAGTTGAGAAGAAGATAGAGATGAGGAAAGAATCCAATTGGGTGTTCCTAGATTCGTAGAAAGCATATGACAAGGTCCTAAGAAAAGTGATCTGTGCAGTACTGAGGTGATTCAAAGCCCGAGAAACATTGGTATAATTAGTGTAGGCTATGTACCAGGACCCAATGACTCAAGTATGAACAATGTTTGGCCTCAGAGAGGGGTTCCCAGTGGGAGTGGGTGTACACAAGGGTTCAGCTCTGAGCCCACTGTTGTTCATAATAGTGAGGGCCAACATTAGCAAACAGGTTGGAGGGGAGAGATCAACAAAGTTACTGCATGGAGATGATGTGGCATTACAGGCAGACTGAGCAATAACATCTGCAAAGGATAGGGGAATGGAATGCAAAACCGAAGGCACATGGGATGAAACTAAGCACAGATAAGACAGTGGTAATGGTAGCAAATTGGGAAAATCAGAGGACGCTAAGAATTGACATAGAAAGGAAGATAGTGGAACAGGGAAATAACTTCAAGTATCAAGTAGCTGAGGAGAAGATAAGTCTGAATGGAGTGGTCAAAGCTAGAGTCAGAGGGACTGCAGCCAACTGGCATAGAGTGTCGGGTGTAGTTTATGACAGAAGAATGCCAAAGAAGCTGAAGAGTAAGGTGTACATGATAGTGGTGTGACCAGTGCTACTGAATGGTACAGAAACCTGGGCATTAAAAGCAGAGCAGATGAAGAAGCTTGAGGTGATGGAAAAGAAGTTCCTGAGAAGGGTGGTAGGATGCACTTTGTGGGACAGATAAAAAAATGACGACATGAGATCAGAAACCAAAGTAGCTCCAATTGCAGAAAAGATCAACGGGAACAGATTACTGTGGTTCATGTGCAGAAAAGCAGAAGACAATCTGGTGGAGAAGATTTGGGTCAGACAAGATGAAGATAAGATAAAACAAGGATGTCCAGCAAAGCGGTGGATGGATTGTGTGAAAGCAGATTTGTGAGAGTCAGGCATGAGTGTTGAAGTTGGCAGCAGTGTGGCTCTGAATTGAGAGAGATGGTGACAGTTAACATGATACCCTGACCCCATGGCTGCTGTTGCTGATGATGATATGTTAGTTCATATTGCAGTATCATGTTATATGATGGTACAATGCTGCTCAAAGCTAGGTTCATATCTTCCTTGGACACATATACTGAGAGGTCCATCATGTATCTTCATACAGTCCAGGGAGGTATTTCTCAAGTCATTCACACCCACATGTACAGTGCCTGTGGCATATGTGTATTTGTGGTGCATGAACATGAGTGCTTGCATGATGTGGCAAATCCTGGCACCTGATAAACAACTCATTGTGACCCTTTACTTGCACAGTCTGATGAGTCGTGTATCAGTGTGTCTCCAAATGGAGATACCTATGACTAGAATGTTGGATTGTGTGAACGTTTGTCTTATGGACTATTTTACTGAGGCACTATGACTTTTAGATGTTTGTTTCTAGGTAAGTGCTGCCTGTATTGTGTGTTTGTAAGATTATGAGGCCACTTGTTTCTTAGGTTATATTTAGGGAGCTTTCTGGTTTATTTAAGCAAATTTTAAGAACCTCAGCATTGGTAGGTCTATGCTTAGTCTGATCTGTGTGTTACATTTAGTGTTGTGTTGTATGGTACTGACAACCTACTTGATATTTGTAGTGTCTTCATATTAGAGTTTTGCTGCCAAAAGCAATAAACAACTGCATCTCTCACACACTGTCTCACTTTGTGGAATGTTTAGTTCTTAAAAGCTGTTGGGTGGAGCAGTGGTACAGCAGTTAGCATTGTCACCTCAAAGCAAGAAGTTCTTCAGTTTGATTCTCAACTCGGATGCCTTCTGGGTGGAGTCTAAATGCCTCCCCCTTGCGTTTGTGTGGGTTTCCTCTGGGTGCTCCGGTCTCCTCCCGCATTCCAAAAACATGTGTCTAGAGCATTTCTTCCTGGGCCTCCACTGAAAATGGGTTTTGTCTCAGTTAGACTTTCCCATTAAATACATTTTACCCACAGTCAACTTTCCCATTAAATAAATAAATAAATACATTTTAGCCAGAATGATTCTGAAATTGGTTATTATGAATCAGTGCACTACCCTCATAAACAAACTGAAATACATCAGATAAACAGAATGAGCATCCCTGCAACCACCACTGACTTTGTTACTAGATCTTCAAAGTAAATGCACTTTACAGTAATTGATATGGGATAAATATTTACAATAAAGTTCTGCCCCCAGCTTCCAAATATTACAATTTTCTTATGTCAGACCACTTTTTAAATATTATTATTAATTGGTGGACAATACAGACTGCAATTCTTATTCAGTAAAGGAGCAGTTTTACTAACATTATTTCATTTTTTTTGTTTTATTTTTGAAGATTGTAAAATTATTGTTCTTAAAATATTTTGTTATAATTTGGAGCTTTTCACCCTGGGCCTCCCCTGAAAATGGACTGCTATACAGTTGTTCTTTCTCAGTAATCAAATTTTAATAAATAACTAAATAATGAAATAAAGGTGCTCCTCTAGTCATGATGAAGCAAGCTGCTGTTGGATATATGCCTCATTCCCTTTTAACTTGTAAAAAGTTGACAATTATATAGTTTGGTTACAAGTTAATTCTATTTTGTGTGTGCTTAATGCTATTAATAATCTCATAGGTTAGTACTAGGCTAATTCTCCTTGTGAGCCATTTTCAGCCTAGCCAATTATCCCCTGTGAGATTCAAACCCTGTATTTGTAAGGCAAACACCTTAACCATTAGGCCACCCTCCCAAACCTTCCTCTGGCAGTATATTTAAAAATGTAGCCAATACATAGGTTCATAAGTTCATAGCTATGTACTAGGCTAATGGCCCTGGAGCATTTACAAGCCTAGCCCTTAGAATAGCCTTGGCATCGTGCTGCCTGATGTTAGTTCCCAGTGCCTCTATCGAGTACAGCCACTGGAGTGATCCCCGTGCTGAACTTTCTATTTCCCATCCACTCATCAAGATTTCTCTTGAAGAGGGCCAGTGAGGTGCTCTGCTTGACATGCATGGGAAGTCTATTCCATAGTGTGGGCAGTCTCTGGGTTATGAACTTAGGTTCATAGGTTCATAGGTTGGTATTAGGCTATTAGCCCTAGGGCCTATACAAGCCTAGCCATAACAATTCCCTGGCTATTTCTTCCCACATTATTTACTTTCCTGGACCCCTGTCTAGCAGGGTGACTGACGTGATCCCTGGGGTGAATTTCCTTTCTCCCATCCAATTGTCAAGGTTCCTCTTGAAGAGGTCCAAAGAGGCACTCTGCTTGACATGTATGGGCAATCTATTCCAGAGTCTGGGGAGTCTCTGGGTCAGGAACTTATCCCTCCAGCATGCTTTGTTTATTGTGATGACAAGGTTTAGATCCCTGGAGCGTGTAGCTCTGAGGGATTGGGATTTCTTTAAGTGAAGCATGTCCAACAGCTCTGGGTTTGACATGGCCTTGTATGTTAAGCAGAGATCGCCTCTGAGTAGACGATATGCAATAGAGTATAGCTGGAGTTTTTTAAGGCGGTCAGCGTAGGGCATCTGCTTTAGGCCTGTGATTCTTTTAGTGAGGTATTTCTGAGGCCTTTCCAGTTGTTGCAGATGTCTTGAGAGGTACATACCAAATGGGGCGTTGTATTCTATAATGGGTCTAATGAGGGATGAGTACAGTGGGACAATGACCTCCTTTTTTCTGGATGAAAAGCCCTTCGTGATGAGGTGTGCCACATAGAAGGATTTCCTGACTGTTGTGGTGATGTGATTATCGAAGGTGAGACCACTGTCCACCTGTGTCCCTAAGTCTCTTATCACACTTTCTGTGTTTAGTGTCCTGCCACCTATATGATAATTCATGGATACATGTTTTTCCCCAAAGGGGATAACAATACATTTCTTGGCATTGAGCTTGAGCCCATGGCTCTGGCACCAAGCATCTGTTTCTGTAAGGCCCTTTTGTAGAGTATCCACATCATTTGGGGATTCAATAATGGCTCCCAGTTTGCAGTCATCTGCAAACTTTGTTAGCCAGAGTCCCTTAGTGTTGACCTGTACTTCAGAGAAGTAGATGCCAAACAAGAGCGGCCCCAGGACTGAACCCTGAGGTACTCCACTTGTCACTTGTCTGGAGCTGGATTTGGAGTCGGCTACTTTTACAGTGTGGGTTCTATCAGTAAGCCATTTAGCAACCCATTGGGTGACATAGGGATTAATGCCCAACTTAGTAAGTTTATCTATGATTCCAGAGTGGGAGATGGTGTCAAAGGCCTTGGCAAGGTCTAGATAGTCTGTGTGGACCACCTTACCCTTGTCCATGGCTCTGGAGACTGATTCAAAGAAGTCAGTCAGGTTCAGGAGACAAGATCGGCCCTTCACAAACCCAAACTGGGTGGGGTCCAGTGTTTGAAGGTTGCCAATGTCTTTGTTTATAAGTTCCATGATAATACGCTCCATGGCCTTGCAGATAAGGCTTGTCAGACTGATGGGACGGTAGTTTCCGGGATCCAAGGTGGATCACCCCTTGTGGATTGGGATAACTGTAGCTCTGCACCACTCAGTGGGCACGAAACCTGAGGTGAGGCTATGATTAAACATGATACTTAGGTGAGGTGCCAGTTCATATTGTAGTTCATGTAGTACACAGCCAGGGATGTCATCTGGTCCCATGGATGCTGTATTCTTGGCTTTAGAGAGTGTGTTTTGTACCTGTGTAGCCGTTATTACTGGAATTTGGCAATCTTCCGGTATTGAGATGGGCCATTTAGGGGGTGAGAGGGGGGTGAAGTTGGCACTGAATCGATCTGCCAGGATATTGGCAATATCCTTCAGATCAGTATATTTAATGCCATTCTGTTTTAACTCAGAGCAGATCTGAGCATTGCCATTTAGATTCTTGACATAGTTATAGAATGCTTTGTGGTTGCCTTTGGAATCTTTGGCAATTTTATTTTCGTAACTAGCTTTGGAGGATTTTATGAGGCATCTCAGTTTCTTACTGAGGCTAGTAAGGGAGTTTTTTGCATCCTGGGATTTTCCTCTTTTCTGCAAAAGTTTCTTCCTTTTATTGTAAAGTTTGTTTATGGCAGGGGACCACCAGATTGGCTTCCTTTTTTTGGATGAGAGCATTTTGGTTCTATTTGGGATGGCACGATTCATGCATGAGTGGATGTGCTCGTACAGTGCCTTAGTGTAGGATTCAGCAGTTGAACTTTCAGTTCCCATCTGCATGGGTGTCATGAAGTTTGTCACTTCTGACTTGAGTAGCATGAAGTTGGCTTTGGAGAAGTTTTTTATGGTGGTTTCTTTACTGGGGGGTGGGGGTTGGATGTGAATGTTAAGGGTGATTAGCTTATGGTCAGACCTGACTAACGAGGGGGTGACCATAGGTATGGAGCATTGATTTCCCATGTTGGAGGGAACTTGTCCCTCCAACATGTTCTGTTGATTGTGGCAATGTGGTTGAGGTCTCTGGAGTGTGTGGCGTGGAGAAATTGGAATTTCTTTAGCTGTAGCATTTCTAAAAGAGCTGGATCAAACATGGCTTTGTAAGTCAAGCAGAGATCGCCTCTTAGTAGCCAATATGAGGCAGAGAATAGCTAGTTTTTTTGAGTCTGTCCATGTAGGACATGTGTTTAAGGCCTAGGATCCTCTTTGTGAGGTACTTTTGCGGCCTCTCCAGCTGCTACAGGTGTCTAGTGAGGTACATGCCAAATGGGGCATTATACTCGATGATCGGTCTAATGAGGGAAGAGTAGAAAGAGATGAGATCTCTTTCTTCCTGGATGCAAAACCCTTGGTAATGAGATGTGCCACATCAAAGGACTTTCTGATCACTGTGGCAATGTGATGGTCGAAGGAGAGGTTGCCCTCAATCCCCAGATCTCTTATAATGCCTTCAGTGTTCAGTTGGTTCCCATCGATGTGGTAATTAGTGGGAATTGAGTTTTTCCTAAATGGGATGATGATGCATTTTTTTCGCATTAAGCTTAAGGCCATGATTTCAACAGCAGTCATTGGTCTCAGTGTGGCCTTTCTGTAGGATGTCTGCATCACTTCGGGAGATAATAATGGCTCCCAGCTTGCAGTCATCTGCAAACTTGGTCAGCCAGAGTCCTTCCATGTTGGCCTGGACTTCTGAGAATTGGATGCCAAACAGGAGAGGACTCAGGACCAATCCCTGTGGGACTCCACTCATGACTGTTCTGCAGTCTGACTTGCAGTCTGCTACTTTCACGGTGTGGGTTCTATCTGTGAGCCAATTTGCAACCCACCTGGTGATATAGGGATTGATGCCTAGATTGGTGAGTTTATCAATAATTCCTGAGTGAGGAATGGTATCAAAGGCCTTGGCCAAGTCAAGGAAGGCTGTATGAACTACCTTACCCTCATCCACAGTTCTGGTGACTGACTCAAAGAAGTCAGCCAGGTTGAGCAGACATGATCTCCCTTTCACAAAATCAAATTGCGTGGGATCCAGTGTTTGGTGATTACCTATATCCTTGTTAATTAGGTCCATGATGATACCCTTCATAGCCTTACATATCAGACTCATCAGGCTAATGGGGCAATAATTCCCAGGGTCTGTAGCTGCTCCACCTTTATGGAAAGGGATGACTGTAGCAGTGCACCATTCGGTAGGGACAAAGCCTGAGGTGAAGCTGTGACTGAACAGGGCACACAGATGTGGTGCCAGTTAACTTTATAGTTCATGTAGAACACAGCCAGGGATATTATTGAGCCCCATGGAAGCTGTATTCTTGGCCTTGGACAATGCAGCTTCAGCCTGTGCTGCAGTAATGCTGGGTGCCTGGCATTCTTCTGGTATTGTGATTGGTCCTTTAGGGAGGTTGAGAGGAGTAAATGTGGCACTGAATCTGTCAGCCAGCATGTTGGCAATATCTGTTGGATCAGTATAG
The DNA here is from genome assembly GCF_019279795.1 of Protopterus annectens. Taxonomy (NCBI): domain Eukaryota; kingdom Metazoa; phylum Chordata; order Ceratodontiformes; family Protopteridae; genus Protopterus; species Protopterus annectens. Next base: position 1,668,857,444 of record NC_056726.1, on the reverse strand, counting down.
CAAGTATCATTGTGCAGTAACTCAGAGCAAATCTGGGTATTGCCATGGAGATTCTTGTTGTAACTATAGAAGGCTTTGTGGTTGTTTTTAGTGTCTGCCGCAATTCTGCCATCATAGGTGGATTTATAGGATTTGATGAGGGATCTTAACTTTTTGTTGAGGCTAATAAGGGAGTTTTTCCTGTTTTGGGACTTCACTTTTTTCTGCAACAGTTTCTTCCTTCTGTTGTAGAGTTTATTAATGGCAGGGGACCACCAGATTGGCTTCCTTTTTTTGGAGGAGAGCATCTTGGTTCTGTTGGGTATGGCTATTTCCATGCATCTATGTATGTGTTCGTACAGTGCATTAGTGTATGATTCTGCAGTCCTGCATCTATTTTCCATTGGCATGGGTGCCGTGAAGTTAGCCACCTCTGTTTGTAGGAGCCCAAGGTCAGCTTTGGAGAAGTTTATCATGGTGGTTACCTTTGCGGGGAGGGGGGGTGGGGACTGTGGGTGAGATGTGGATTTCCATGGTAATTAGTTTGTGGTGTGATCTAACCAGGGAGGAATTGACTATTGGTGTAGAGCAACTGTCACCCATGTTAGTAATAACCAGGTCAAGGATGTTGTTTCCTCTAGTAGGGGTAAGAATGAACTGGTCCAAGGCATTTGAATTGATGTATTCCAGGAAGCATTGGGCCACTGTATTTGTGCATGAATAGTTTTCCCAGTGGATGGAGAGGTAGTCGAAGTCACTTAGTATGAGGGTGTTGGTTTGAACCCTAATAGATTCCATGGTGCTTAGGAACATGGAGTGAGAGTCTTGGGACATTGTTGGGGACCTATAGCAGGCTACGACCTGAATCACCATCTTACCCAATGTTAGTTGTACCTGAAGTATCTCAGATGCATTATGCTGGGCTACTAGTCTGGAGGTGCACATCCTTTATCAATATGGAGACACCACCACCTTTGGAGCTTCGGTCCATGTTCTGGGGTTAAAAGGTGTGAAATGAATTATAGCCTGGCAGTGCAGGGGTGCTTTAATATTGAATAATTCTGTGCAAAATCTTTTTTGTGGCTCTCTTTGGAAATCCCCTGTTTTTTCTACAGACATTGAAGTACAGGTTTCCTAATCAAACTACATGTATTGATTCAGCATTATTATTCAGAAGTATGAAAGAGGAAAACAGTCATGGAAAAGGAATCCCTGAAATTTGGAGATAAGGGCTGCAGCCTCATTAACTGAATACAGCAAGAAAGCACTATTTATGCAGTTACATAAAATGAGATTCAGATCCATGTTTAGTTCCAATGAGGAAGACCACATTATCAACTAATTTGCATGTCTATGAATTTCATTAGCTAAATAGCACTTTTTAATTGTAATTATCATTGGCAGGTCATTCATCAAATTGGCACAGGAAGCCTGTATATTTGCTTTCTTTCATATCAGCAGACATTCATACAGACCCCTGGAATGTCTGATTAGCATTTTCCTCAGAGGTGATTTTACTGACCATGTAAAGTCACAGGGGTGGACTTTTTCCTGAAATGGAAAGGGTAAATGCAAAGAAATGACTGCTTGTGCTATGGATTATTACTCACTGTATATATTTCTGAATCCCATTGTATGTGTCTTTACATAAATATGGCCACTAAATTAGTTTGATCAACTTACAAAAAGCACATATACACATGTAAGGATATCAGTATAGCATTATTTCTCTTTTGAACTTACTGAATGATAAAAACAAAATACAGTTTCATAAAAAAGATGTTTTTAAAGCAGATTAGAATCTACATACTATGTCCCTAATTGTGCTATTCAGATCATTATTTCTGAGTTTCCAACATGATTTTATGTGGAAAGTATGATGCTTAAATACATATAAAAGCTGAAAAATGAATTTTAAGTAGACTGCTCTGATGCACAGGCAGAGTTACAATATAGTCAGCTATGCTGGTCTCGTCATAAATGATCATGCATGCTAGACTCATTTTTATGGCCTTACTGTTCTTTTTTATTATTATACAAAGCGGATTTTATATTTTAAGGAATGCTTTCTGCCAGCACTGTCAATACTATAGTGTTCAGCCTCATAGCCCTTCATTGCATTGCAGAGTATCCTGTTATTGGTATATGGCTATATGTGTGTGTCTGCATGTATGTGTGTATGTCTGTGGGTGTGTGTGGGGGGGGTGTTTATTAGCACTTATATGCACTATAATTGTTCAGTGTACTGATAGTCTGCTGTCTTTCCTTTTATCAACTGACCTTTAATATTGTCTTACTAAAAGAACTTGTATTATGTATTTCCTAATCACTCCACTCTGTACTCACTGAGCTGTGTAAATATTGATTTTGTGAAGAGCAAGCAAATGTACAGTTTAGCATGCTGTCAATTTAATGTAATCCTCTGGAAGGGAGTCAATATGTTTTTACTGAAAATTCAGTGAGTGTTTAGTATAGGCACCATAGAATCTAATTGTACTCATACATGTCAAGACCTCGTTTTCATCAAAATCTTGGCATTTGGATTATTTAATTCTGTATCTTAACAGTAGACAGCAAGTGTATTTAATGAAGCAGATTTTTTTCTCTTTCATAATAAGACCAATTTTCTTTAACTGCTGTCAAGTGTTGCCAATAAATTTTGTTTCATTGTAAAATTATTTTTAGATTAAAGAAAACTTGGCAAATGTATATGAATATCTACTTTTTCGCTTTTAGTACAGAGATTTAAAGCAGTAGATATTAATGAAATAACATCTTGGAATAGGTTTAAATGTGTAGATGGCACAGACCAGGTATGTTTATTCTATGTTTTAGGGTATGTACTCTTATGGCAGGTGTCTATTTTCAGGGAAGATTACGGGAGTACCAAGTGATCTCTTAGTTACCCAGTAGACAAATGGAGTCTTAGAGTGAGTGACTGAACCCCATAATTACAGGGCAAAGCTTATGAGGACATTATTTCACTGCTTCTCTGTAGTGATCTGTCATATAATTGTTTAAAGAAAAGAAATGCAAAGTCTCTGAGCATCTTCCCATAACACCTATCTCCTACATACTTTACTTAACAAAATAACTAAAAGTAAGAACTAAACTGATTAATTCACAGGCCACTTCATTGTTTATTACTTAGTTCATTTTATCTATTTATGTATTAATTTATTTATTTCAAATGCAGGCCATATTGATTAAAACACTGAGAGGTTACTACATTCTTGTCAAAATTAAAAAAAAAAAAAAAAAAAAAGCACACATTTGGCCTAAGTTTTGTTAAAATCAGTGGTGGCATCTCTGTAAAATAAAATTTTCTAGCCTCAAATGTCATATCACTAGGCAATTCTAGTTATATATGCAAATCTGCTGTTTTATGGTAAAAGCAATTTAATGTTTCCATAGAAAATTTTAAGAGAGAAATTCAGAAGTGCTGTTTCAATGTATTAAAAGACTCTTATAGTGAATGTTTTTTTTAACTGAAAATACGCAATCTTCTACTTCAAACTTGTTATTCACAGTAGATTACCTGAGTAAGTGAAAAACATCCACATAGATTATTGACAACAATCTTGTCAAAATAAGAAACTGAATAATGCAAGGGAAAGAACAGAACAATGAATGAGCATTATAATTTAAGCCTACACATTACCCAAGATGAACAATAAAAATGATCGGGTTTTGTTCTACCATTTCATGTCCAACTAACAATTATTCCAAGTTTTCAAATTATAATTCAATTTATGGGAGGAGACAATCCAGTCTTTTAGGATTTTATTTCCAGAATTAAAAGATTATGGCAACCATTGTTAATGCTGCATTTACAATCCTGTAAAACATCGAACAAGTTAGGTGACAATTCTGTGTTGGATACCTAACAGATAAAAGACAGGGTTGTGCTCATCTGTAAGATCAACATGCATTACTTTGTAATACTGCTAATCACTTGATCCACGATTGTTAAACAGTTGCACAAGACCATGATAAGCAACAAGAGCCTACAATGGTGGCAAGACATCTCCAACTCTTACTATGATGTAAAGATGGGCCAAAGAGGTTTGCTGTCAATGAAGAAGTTTCACATAGGTATATATGGATATGATGGGGAGTTGTGCATCATAAACTGAACTCAGCCATGTCCTCCAGGAATCAATATATATTTCATATGTTAAAAAGGTATTACATCTATGGCTAAATTCTGGCATAATGCTTAAGTGATAGCTAGTTGATACCCAGACTTAAGTTTCCCTTCTACCAACAGGCTAACCTCTTGCAGGAAACTGAAAAAATGGCAAAGATACGAGCTAAAATTGTTGTGAAGTTGTTCCCACTTCAGAGCCTATAGCTGTTGTTAAATGAAGGTACTGCAGCCATAATAAGTTTACTTAAAACAAAGAAAGAAAGAAAGGAGTATGATTTTGAGCATCTTCAAGGTATTACTCCATATGTGAGTAGAGAGCCATTACTCTTGTCCTCCAGTGTATCAAATCTTGTGCAAAGGATGATGGTCTGGGGAGGTGTTAGATAAGCCATCAAGCAAGAGTTCACATTGAAGCCATATAGGATAATGGTGATTTCTGGCTTGATAATAATACTAACCTAATATTGACACCCCATACATATGTAGGTTGGGCTGGACAAAACCTCCAAAGTTTTGGGGAATAATCACTGTATGTTTCCTTTGTTTGGTTTAGCTCAAATTAACGCATTGCTTATAATCTCTTGATCAAACTTGGGCATAACTTTGCTTCGTTTACTTCTTATTGTTTTCATTATATTCTTCAGAACATATAAATGCTTTGCTGTGGTGGATTATTTTGGGTCTATATTAGTCGCCAAAATGTTATTCCAGTGAACACCTATTCATCGATTTGTAATCAGCAAAAATCTCTTCAGTGATTCATTGAATTTACTAAGGGCAACAAAATAGTTGGCTGAAGCACAATTGACAACTACAGAACTTTTCCCTTTTTTTCCACTGTAGTACAATCTCGGAGTTGGCATATATAGTTGGGGGGGGCTAAAGCCCCCCCCCACATCAGAGTATGTGGGTGGTGCAGCCCCCCACTTGGGTGGGTTCAAGTCGACAACAAGTCGGTCCATTGTGCTTCAGGCAACTATTTTGTTGCCCTTAGTAAATTTAGTGAATCACTGACTCAATTTGCATTGACTGGGGGGGGGGGGGAGTCGATGAATAGGTGGTCACCAGAATTACATTTCGGCGACCTGATATAGATTTGATTATTTTTGCAGTGAACCATAGCCACTAAATCATCCGCCATCGTAAGCATTCAGGTAACCATTGTAATGTGCAATGCTAAAAACACATCCTGGCAGACAAATGATCATGCTCAAAACATAATCAATAGTATTCTAGCTACATATCAAATGGGAAAGAAAGTATTTACAGTAACAACTTTTAAAACCAGTGTGCAAAATACCAAATTGGAATTTTTCACTCAAAGACAGGTGACTAAACAATAGACATATTCTTATTTTATTTCCTGGGAAACCAGACGATTGTGAGCTATAACACTACACTAAGAGGTCTGACAAGTATTCCAGGACTAAAACTATCTTGCTTTTTTTGGTCTTTCAAACATGTAGGACATCTTATGGTGTGGCACATTTGGCATACTGTATTACAACATGGACTTTTCAAACATATGCAACAGCTGGAATGCCCACAATGGTATCTTACCAGGAGAATCTAGGGTATAAATACATTGTCCTATACAGATTCCCTTAAAGACCTATCTCTATACTCTGTCTCTTACAGGTTAATGAGAGATAATTTGTGTGTGGTATACAAGGTAACCTTGGATCCAATTCTGATGAACCTTTTGCACATCTGCAAAATGAACAGTATCAGTGCCACTAGATGCAAGGATATAAATTTTGCTTGTGACATAAATAAGACATGCTGTCAACACAGTTGTGTCTCAGATGATTCCCATGCTTTGGAACAGGCTCCCCATCCATGTGAAGTAAAGTCCAATGCTAACCTTATTTAAGTGCAACATTGTCCAATGGATGAGAAATTGGAAATTCACCATAAGTCTTTCGCCCATGTCTCTGAGAGAGACAAGCAGATAGTAATGACCAAACTAACATAGCCCCTCCAAGTAATCTCTTAAAAGTTTGTAAGCAATGTAAACCACCTGAGTAAACACCCATGATATACATTGACATGATTGGGTTGGATTGCACAGCTAGGCTTATAAAAACCTTGGTGATTGTTAGCCTAGTATGCGACTATGAACCTATGAACCTGGGTAGGTTTGTGAGAATTTTATTAGAATGCCATTGTTATCAGGCTGCAAAGTAAATTTTAAAGATGCTTAAAATTGAATTCACCATACTGAAAATGTTACTGCTGTATAAAGTGATACTTTGATTTTAAGAGATGTTTTAGTTGCTACATTGCTGTTAGCTATGGAGTAGGCACTGTCCATCTAGAATTTACATTAATTAATTTACTTCATTTACTAAATCATTTACGGGAGCTCTGTGTTTAGGACAAGAAGAAACATAAGCAATGGCATCCAATGTACATGATGAGACCGCAGCCTGGAGTATTAGCAACAACCATGCAATATTTATAAAGAATGGTAAAGATAAGGTGACGTGCCACAACAATATACCTCTCAAATTCCTAGCACTAGAAATCTGGACAAAACTGAAAATAATGGGGGCACAAAGGCTCAGAAATTGGAAAAGATTTTAAATATTGCTCTTAATAAACATGTAAAGTTAATAAATAAGAACAACCCAAACTGATAGTGGTAAACCAAATAAAGTAAGAGAAAAAAAATCACTCCACAAGGAATTAAGTAAACACACAGCACTTTTAGCACAATCCAACTTTAATAAAATGCTTTCATCCAAAAGGACTTCATTGGAATGTAGAACACATAAAGTCCCAACTTATTTATAGATAAATCATCCTAATTACCAATCAAACAATTAACCGATTTAATTAATTAATACCAAAACCCTAAAGATACTTCAATTGAACTAAACTTGATACACAAAGCTAAACTACTTTAAGTCAGCGGTATTTTAAAAAACTCTGCTCAGTTTGGTTCCCATTATCCCCCCCCTCTCAAATCAATAGCTATTTGTTCTGCTATCACAAAAGTAAACTTCTTAACATTATTACATTCTTATGTATGTTTAAATGGTTTACTACTGAAACCTTGAAACTGCATCTGTCGATCTTCCCCAACATTGAACCAATATCTTGAAAATTGCAACAGCGAACAAGCAAGAAACTTGAAACTGAATACGTCGACACCCGTAGTTCAATGTATTCGACATAGCAGGATATGACATCAGTCACCGTCATGTACCATGACACTCTAGAGTCAATGGTACATCAGTTTTACTATTTTGCAAGGGGGCAAGTTGCCCTGCACCCCCCTTTGGGGGGGTATGTGCCCCCACATCCCCTGCAAATTATCTATACCAACTCCAAGATCGCACTTCATTGAGGAAATGGGTCAATTCCCTGTTTTTATTCTTCACTCAAAACTCTGACTCAAATACTCGGACTACACTACCATGAGATGTAGTGTAGTTGACATATTTGGGCTCACAAAACTGACTCTTGGAAAACTGCAAGTTGACATTGTCACTCTTGATCAGTTGCAGTTCACAAATCTAATTGTAAACGATTTAATTAAAGCATTCTTTGCATTCTTTGTTTTGACTGCATTTAGATGTTCTTTACTTCTAACTTCAAGTCTCTTTGTGGTCATCCCTATGAAATAATAATAATTTTAAGAAGTTTACTTTTGTGATAGTGAAGAGTGGAACAGCTAGCTACTGATTTGTGAGAAAGAGAGGATGAGATTATGGGAACAAAACTGAGCAGGACAAAACACTGTGGCAGTTAAAAGTTGGCGCGCCTGTTCACAGGTATTAATGGCTCCATTAATATTAAATGCTTTTTAAAAGACCGCAGACTTAAAGCAGTTTAGCTTTGTGAATCAATTTTATTTTATTTGAAGTATCTTTAATTGTTTGATTGGTAATTAGGATGATTTATGTATAAATAGGTTGGGACTTTATGTGTTCTACATTCTGATGAAGTCCTTCTGGATGAAAGCATTTAATTAAAACTGGATTGCACCAAAACTGCTGTGCATTTATTTAATTCCTTATAGAGTTGTGTTTTTTTCTCAAACTTGTAAAGTTGCTAGAATAACATGACATGCATTTGTATGAATTTTCTGTAGGATGGGAAGTCTGAAACTTAAATTTCTGCCACTGTTTAGTGACTTCAGTCTACACCTATTTGTCAAAAAAAATCACAAATTTTATGAGGATCAGACCAAAAATCTGAGGTAAAAATCTAGGCATTCTGTGAAAATCTGAACAGTTCAGAGGTATGCAAAGCAAATATGAACATTGGTGCAGGTAATGGCACTCTAATGATGGACAACCACATAAAGTGGACCAAGTGGATGATTGCCAAATATTATTTAAAGTGAACCAAATTAAATCAAGATAAATATTTGCAGGGTGGAATCACATATTAACATAACACACACACACACACACACACACACACACACACACACACACACACACACACACACACACACACACACATGTATTTGCTACTGCCAAGGTGGCTTCATAGGTATGTACATATATTTACAATAAGCTGTATTTAATATTCAAAAATATGCATACTGATTAGACAGAGAAATCAGTGCCCAATGTAAATCCAGCCTTACCATCAAGAATAAGTCCCAGTAGCTGTAGCCATTAAAAGCAAAAGCTATAGGCACAATATTATCCACTATGAAAAGTTAAAAAAAAAAAACAAGCATAACTATCAATAGGGTAGAAGACAAACTTCCACCCTTTCCAAAGGCAGAGATTTTTTAAAAAATGAATTCACAAAAGCTTTTTAAAAAGTTCCTAACTCTTCACAAGGACATTAGACATCTGCAAGCATCCTCAAAAGGTTTTAGAAAATGTCCTAATTCTTCACAAAGGCACCCTTATATAAGATCATGCATAATCCTGAGTGTTAAATGAAACAAAAAAGTCGTAAAAATTGCCTTGATCATAGCAACTGCGCAAGCATCAGTACATGCATGTCGAGTGAATGCACAAGCATTAGGAAGCTGTCTCCAGCAGAGAAACATGGTGGAGAGCATTACAGAAACATGTCATTTCTACATTCAATGCCATTGTTTAAAGATGTAGGTGGGATTGAATAGTAGAAATAATCTACTTCTGTGTATACGCAGTGCAGAATCTACTTTGCTTAATCACTTAGGCTTCACCCTCTTGAGCAATCCCTGCCAATCATTGTCAAATCCTGCATTTCTCACACTCATTTGTGAATTATTGCTTACTTATGTCCTTTGTGCAGGCCTTAGCATACAAAACTAATTGCAAGTAAAATATAATTATAACCCATCACAGGAATACAGAACATACACACGATGATGCAACTGCAGTATACGTAGATGCAAGAAACCAATGTACCAAATTAAGGAAACAATAAAACATGATAAAAAATTAAAGCAAAACACACAAAAATAAATGCAGATTGCAATTTAGCAGTGAGTCAGCTTACTTTTCTACCAGCAGACTTCAGGGGTGCAAACTATTGCAGCTTCTGTAAGAGATCATGCTAGATCTGTAGCAGCCTGAGGTAAATGTTGAGCATTAAGTGCATCACAGATGTTACACCTCATGCTGACATGGCAGTGGCAGTAGAAATGAGTGGGTGCAAGACCCAAAGAAGACATCATGCTGTATGAGTCTGAAGAGGTTCTGGAAAATAGGTACTGAAAAATGCATAGACTTTAATTGTAAATCTGTGCAGAATATGAAAAGTAACACATAAAAGGCAATTTACTGGTCCAAAAAGCTTAATGCAGGGAAACAGTGGCTCACATGCACATTGCCAGATTCTTCCAGCAGCTGTTACTGTAGTTTATCATAAGGTACTCTCTGTACTGGGCTTGCATATGTAACTGCCCAACCTCTTCTATAAATGGTTTGCAGCCCACTGCCCCCTGTATTTATGTCTGGCTAACAGACCTCAGAACCCCCCTCATGGGCTTCCTGTTAAAGTACTTGCTGCATGTCTGTTCTGAAAGAATCAATGAGGTAAACTACAATAACTATCAAGCAACACAAACAGGAGGCAGAGCAACCCCTCGCCCATCTCAATATAGTCCCAGTAAGTACACAAGTACAATCTGAACATGTACAGCAGACATCATGGTGAGTGCTATACTTTTAAGCAACATTCATCACAAGTAGCGTACTACATGCATGTTACAAAATGCATATCTTAGATATTATGACTGCTTTGTGACAATACTGACATGCCACTTGCTAACAGGTGAACTGCCAATATTCCAAACTAGGCAGAATTAATGTTTTTCTGTGTTTATGCTACATTAATTTCAGAATTAATACAATTATTTGTATTTCTGATTATTAACAGTGTGTACATGTATATGGCCAATGCAACTCAGTCATGGCACAGTGCACATAACTTTCTAGGCACCGTATGCCTGATGTACTAGACATTCGTAAGGATGACTAAAATGCACAACTTTCTCAGGTGTTTCTGCATGGGATATCCTACAGGTCTCAGGCACATGCCTAGAAACAAAGGCTCTTAGACCTGTGTCATCATGTTTGCTATGTGGTTGGATCCTCAAAATGGAAGAGAAATAATCTGTAGGAGTACATTATGCTTAACAACAAAAACAGGTAATGTTAGATAAGCCCATTTTATTAGGTTCATAGCTATTGACAGCACAGATTAGCAAAGACTCAGACTTTCCCTTACAGGACCCATGTTACTACTTGTTTCAATATTTTACTAAGATAGGTCCATTTTTATCATATGTGGTTTTGTTATTATTTCATTTTTCGTTTGTTACCAAATTACTCCATATTAGCCCAGTAGCCTATATTCAGGGAGAATTAATGTAGTATTTATACTACTACGGGAAATTTGGACAGGCCCTCTGGGAACTTCACCTACTCTTTATAATAGGTGCCTTGGGATCTTTTGCATCTGCGCTACTACCAACTCAAGCAGACGGGTCCTCAGCTTACTGTTTAATTCTAAGGATGACACATTCAGGAGTGTAGCACCCACCTGTATGCCTCACTACATTGCCAACGATCTACCACCTGTTCTGGGACTAGAATCCACAGCTTTCTGTACCTCTGATGCTGTACAGTGTTAGTCACATCAAACAAAGGTTATACATTTCACTAGCAAATGTCTGTCAACACAGGAGGCATGTACACATTACAAAACCTGTAAGAAAGCAGTACAACTAGCAAAACAACATCACAAACACAGGTATTATAAGCACTAATTTAGCTATGCAGCCTGAGCACCAGACACAAAATGTATGTATCCTTGAATTCAAAAGATAGAAAACAAGGATATGGCACAGTTGTCATCATTTGCATAGGGTGTTCTGTGTGTGTGAGTGTGTGTGAGTAAGAAAGAGAAACAGGCAGACATTTGGATAAAGTATCTAATGGCTATGAGACAGAATGAGCTTTAAGCCTCACAACTGACCCATGTAACTGTTATGTGTATGTGTATGTATGGGTGCTCCAGGTGAAATAGGTGAGTGTCTGCAAGAACACAGGCCAGCTCTGTGCTAGCTCTATGTCTTGGTATGTTGGACTGGTGTGAACCATGCATGGTAGAGGTGGCAGTTCAGAGTATTCTAGTTGTTAAGAAGTATACTTAAATGTAACATTTCAGATAAAATACCTTATTATTGCTATAATGCATTGTATGTCACATGATGGCTATAATTTTATGTCTTTATTTCTTTCACTTCAAACCTTATTTCTTTTTTTCTATGTGTTGTCAAAATGTTTCTATGTCATCAGTCTGTGGCAAATCACAAAATGCTTTACAGCAGAGAGAGGTAGGTCATCCCCTGTAGCTTGGCCTGCCCCCGCTCCACCAACTCCAGCACTGACACCCGGCACATCTGGGACCTAACTTGGCAGTACTGCTTCTGCTACCTCTGCACTACCTGCTCCCTTAGGTAGCAGTACCCTGACAGCTGGGGCTGTGATACCCTCCAGGAGTACTGGCAGAGGTAGAGATTTTATCATCCACCATGAGATGCCAGGAATGGTGTGTTGGGTCATGCACAGTGTGAAGGCTGCCAGCCTAGCTAGATAGGATTTTGTAGATAATACTGTCATATGTAAATATTAATGTAAGCCACATGCTTGTTTTCTTAAATGGAAGAAAGGTATGCTAAATGTTGAACTTCAAACATGTAACCACATTTAACTCTGCTGGAGAAAAGCTGATAAGTTAAGCATTGTATAATTGTTTGATCTCAAAACTCAGAGCCAAGATGTCTGAATGAAGGAATTCTTCCTATTTTTTTTAGACCAAAGTTAATGGCTAGAATTTACATGTATAATGTATTTTACTGCTCTGGCTTCCTGACCAGTGGCAAGATCAAAAGGACTGTTACACTCTGAGTTTCTGTTACCCTGGGAAACAGAAAATAATGATGCAATCTGAAATGAGTCAGTGGTACTGTGTTTCCAATTTAAGGACAGAGAGAGAGAGATAGAAAGAATCAGGGCATTTTGCATTTGTTTTCAGAACTGACAACATCACCAGCACTGCCTTGCTCTATATGTAGGTTTATTTTAGAACTCTCTAAAGACTGTGGATTCAAACAACTCCAGTAGATGTACAGCCACAAATAATCCCAAAAGAATAAAAGGCAGGCACGTCTTTATTTCTTCTATTTTTGATTTGAATAAACATATGTTTGTGTGCTAACTTGGTGCATTTTATTTTATTTTATGCATCTATTTTATGCACCTTTTTACCCTGAGTCGTTCATATTCTTTTTGTTTGTATCCTTGAAGCCTACAGGGAACCTGGATTAAATGAGCATTTTCCCTTTTACCTGTCCGGAAGTTAAGGGCAGCAAGATTATAATTTGTAGATTGTGCAATATTTATATATTTTTTTTTTAAAAAAATTGGTTTTATAATTTTAATAAATGAGAACACGACAGTTTACTTCAGTGCTGTCTTTGCAAGGAGTCTAATATGCTTCTTTTTGTTATGTATTTTTAAATGTTCCTTAAGATGTTAATAGCTTTGAGTTTACCAATTCAGTTTGATTGTAGATATAAATAGGGATGTGATTTTAGTTCCGGTGTTCATTTCTGATGAAGTGTTTTCATGGAAATGTACATAATAAACTATTGGCGTTAAATACCACAAGTGCCTGATTTTTATTCATTTGGGATTATTTGTGGCTGTACATCTACTGGAGTTGTTTGAATCCATGGTCTTTCGAGTGTTCTGAGTGTTTTAGTGACTGAGGGTAGTCCTATCTGATTCACATTTATTTTAGAACTAAGTTTGCTCTTAGATATAGATAGGAAATAGTAAGTTTAGACTAGCTGATTTCTGTATTAATATCAGAAATTGTCTACTGTACTGTTATAAGCATTTCTCTGTGATCTCTAAACTCTTAACTAGCACTGTGTAGTAAGAAGTATTCCACAAAAGGCACAAAATGCTAACTGTCATGAATATCCAAATAATAATGCTTCTAAAACAGAATAAAACAAACTTTTTTATTGTTGAACCTGCTGTTATAGTAGTTAAGCACTTTTACCCATTACATATGGGCTTCATCAGAACTACTAACATAATTCAAACTACAGTTTAAATAAACATTTTGGCGTCAAATAACCATTTTTATAAAAACTTCCTTAAGGGTACCTTCCATTAACGGTATACACTCCACATTAGTATGTTACTCAGCATGTCATGAAGCATTTACTATAATATACAAATATATAGTATATATAATATAATAATAAAGTATATGTTAATACACATGTTAACACACACATTACAATACATGGATTTTGGTATTAATTATTAATTATTAATTATTAATTATTAATTGTTGTACTTAATATATACAATAGATTTATATACATATATTTATTTATTTATTTTTTGATATATTATCAATATAATAATTTTTTATAAGGGTTGATTAACTTCAGATATAATATAATAAGCTTATTATTCATTGATATACACTCAATTAAATATACATACAAGTACGTTTCAAATTCACATATATTTACTATTACATTTTTATAGTCATTTTAAATTCATATATAATTTTTAATTCACACAATTTTTAATTACACATTTATACATTCATATATTATATATTTTTATTAACATATATACATATATTTATATGAATTACGTTCAACTCATTTAACAACATTTTAATCTTAATACTTATATTTACATATTTATACATGTCTTTGGTTGTTCTTGCAGCAGTAATTATTTATACTTTAGCTTGTGGGATGTGAAATACAATTCTAGGTGCATTATGAGAATAAGGAAATGCATGACTGAGTGTCATTCAGCTGTTTAATGTTTAATTGTTTTGTTTAATTGTTTTGTTTAATTGTTTTATTGAGGAATATTAATTGGTATCAACGTGCATATATAAGTGGCTAAGTTGAGAAACATATTATTCTGAAGAAGTCTGTGTTATACGGACGAAACCTAGGTAGATCGTGTTTGTTGCTTTGGAGCTGCCTACGGCGGTTCATTGTGTTTGTGATCGTGTTCAATAAATTGTGGAACAGTATTTTGGTCATATCCTGAGTACTATTTGCTTTCTTGGACATTGTTATCTGTTTATTAGACTGTGAGCATCACCTGGGACGACTGGAACTCGCATCCATTTCATATATTTACTATAATATACAAATATTTTATAAAATGACTTCTTCTTCTTCTTCTTTCGGCTTTTCCCGGTTAGGGGTCGCCACAGCGAATCACCTGTCCGCTCATGATCGGCAGTGGAGTTTTACAGTGTCGAGTTGCCAGCCCGGCACCCAACCTTCCACAGAAAACACACACATGCACACACTCACACCTAAGGCCAATTTAGAGTGTCCAATCCACCTACAGCATGTCTTTGGGATGTGGGAGGAAACCAGAGCACCCAGAGGAAACCCATGCAACCACAGGGAGGACATGCAGACTCCACACAGAAGGCACCCCAGCTGAGGATTGAACCAGAGAACCTCTTGCTGTGAGGCAGCAATGCTAACCGCTGCACCATCGTGGCTGCCCTATTTTATAAAATGACTACTAGTGGTAAATACCTAAATCTAATAATATTACTAGTATAAACATAATGTTGCATCACAAGTATAACAACACATAAAATATATAAAAAATATGTGAAAAATATATAAAAAATATATGACAGAATATACAAATTTATCTCTTCCTACACAATGATCCTTGGAAGGCTACCTCATTGTAAAACTATTGTGATCACACTGCTGAGCTTACAAAATATATATAAAATATATATATATGTGCAAACATGCGTGACATGTAAAAATATGTATGCACAAAATATAACGTTAAAAACATAATAGAAATAGAAAAGAATATACATAAAAATACCAGCAGCTGGGATATTATTGTATGATCCTACATTGAAGTGAAACAACCAGAAATAATTGACTCACCATTTAAATCCTTTTTACCAAAATGGGTTTAATGGGTATGTGGTCACTGAGACCTGACAAAGTTAAAGCATCAGTGTACAATTGTCAAACCTCCTTATAACTTAGGGTAGCTTTGATGTTACCCCCCCCCCGGGGTCATATTTGACATTCTCTAAAATAGCAAATTTGAACTTGTATGTATTTCCACACTTTTCAATGTGTCTATATAAGGCATTATTCACATCTTTCTTCCTGATACTATACATATGATCGTAAATACACTTTTTAAAAAATCTTTCCGTTTTTTCCTATATAGTATCCTGTGCATTCTGTACACTTGGCCATATATTCCACATATTTGGAGTTGCAGTTACCCTGCCTAAATCTAATATGTATTTTGTTAATATTGTCTAATATTATTGCATCATCCTCCATAATATGTGTGCATTGATTGCACTGTCCACATTTCTTTGTGTGTGTCTCATAATCCAGAGCCCTACCACTAATTCTGTGTTCTAAATACATCTTCAAATTGTTAACCATTTTATATACAAACATTGGTCTACTTCCTACTATTTCCATAATGTCCTGATCAATGAGCATCACGTTCCAATTATTGGTCAAAATACTCTTGATTTTATTAACACGAGGTCCATATTCCAAAATGCAAGCCCGTTGATAGACCTCCCCCTTAGTGTGTTCAGGTCTATATAAACTTAGGGCCCTATTCTCTCTTTGTTT
The DNA here is from genome assembly GCF_019279795.1 of Protopterus annectens. Lineage (NCBI taxonomy): Eukaryota > Metazoa > Chordata > Ceratodontiformes > Protopteridae > Protopterus > Protopterus annectens. The sequence continues at coordinate 1,668,841,152 of NC_056726.1, read as the reverse complement.
AATACCCAGTAAAGGTGGATATTTTTTACCCCATTCCTCAATAATGTAAGATCTAACATCTGTCATCATCTTAATACAATATCCCCTCTCTTAGAATAGGCTGGTAATAAACTTCAATTTGTTTACCATATCTGTATAAGTTGCCTTCATATGTGCTGCTCTGATACATTGACCCTTGTATATATTGTATAACAATTTTCTGGGATGATTGCTAGTGTATTCCAAATACCCATTAGAAAAAGTATTTTTCTGTAAATGCGGGACTGGAATCCATAACTACCTTTGAAGATGTATGTGTCCAAATATGCTATTCCTTCCCTATTCCTAAAGTATGTGAATCTCAAAAACTGACTACTGTGATTCAAATATTCTACAAAAGTATTTAGGAAGTCAGAACTACCATCCCAAAGAATGTATATATCATCTAAAAATCTAGAATAATATTTCACATGCTGAAAGTATTCACTGTTGAAAACATTTGATTCTTCCCAATCAAGCATAACCAGGTTGGCGAAGATGGGGGCACAAGCTGCCCCCATCACTACCCCCCTGGTTTGGCAATAATGTTCACCCTCATAGTAAATGTAGTTGTGCTCAAGTATTATGGACATACAGTCTAAGATCAAGCATGCCTTGTCCCATTCTAGATTTGCATATTTTCTAATGCTGTTACAAAATAAATCTATTCCCTCTTGTTTAGGAATACATGAAAAGTAGTTAATGACATCTATAGTAACAAACACTAGATCTTTTTTCCATAAGTGCATTGGAAAATTGGCTAAAAATTCCCAGGAATCTTTTGCCATGTGTGGAATTTTCCCATACAAGTGTTTAAGCCAAGTGTCAACAACAACCCCTAATGGAAATGTTTTGGAATAACTGCCAGATATTATCGGACAAAAAGGGGGGGGTCTCTGATATCTTTGTGTATCTTGGGAATGCCCACCGACATGGCTAATTGGAGGTAATCCACTTTACGATAGCTGTATAAATCCACTGTAATTCATTTGTCAATCAAGAATTCTTCAATGTACGAGTCTATACGCTTGTAGGCAATATTGATTTCATTAACAGATACAGTTTCATAGTTTCCTGAATGCTGTAACATCTCATACATTTTTGTAGTATATTCGAGAGTGTCACATATAACCACTTCTCCCCCTTTGTCTGGCTTCATAACACGTATGGTGGTATCTTCTCTGAGTTCTTTTAAAGTTTTTAATTCATCATTACTTAAATTACTATTGCTTTTTTTGATTCCTGCCTTTATTCTGAAGCTTGTAAATCTCTCTGGTAACCAGTTTGTCATAAGTGGCTACACTTGTGTGCATAGGGGGAATAAAAGTGCTTTTCTTCTTGAGCACATTCCCAATACTACTTGTATATTCATTGACACTACTCCCTCTGTCCTTGAAGAGGATAGCTAGATTAATTTTCCTCAAAAACATTTTAATTTCACTTAAACGGCCAACTAAATGAAAATGTGTAGTAGGAATATACTTCATCCCTCGAGATCAAAGATCAAAATGTACAGTATCTAAAGTTAGGCTGGTGTAATTGTAAATATTAAAATTGTTGTAACTATGTATAACACCATCCTCTAGAATGTTATTGACTGTATCTATGTCATTTCTACCCATTCCTTCGGTAGTGCCGTTACTTAAAACAGGGTCTGTAATAGTTGTCACACCTCCCCCTTTCTCCAATACTGATCCCTGTACTGACCTTGTACCAGGTGGTGATAATGATCTTGTCTCCACTCCCCCTCCTTCCTCCACTTTAGATGTTGGTCTTGTTTCCAACCTCTCTGAAATTTGTGTTTGTCTTCCTCATAGTTAATAAAAGCTACATTGGGCTCATTGGATACGTTCCAACCCTTGTACCCCCTTTTGTACAAATATCTTTTGTTTCTTGTACTGCTCACTTGTTTGTCTGAATTCTAAATGTAAGCTGTACCTTGCTTGTACTGCTCTACATCTCTACTGATGTTCTTACTTTTTTGTCATGAATTTTGTGAATCTTCCTTTCAGCATAATTGAATTGCTTACCATACAGTGTGGCCCACTGCAGGAATAATAAATCATTAACAATCACGCGATTAAGTTGTTCAACTTCATTCATAAATTTACACAATTTGTACTCATTAAACTTAATCAATAGCTTCATAAAATTGAAGCCAAACTGATCAAACAAAAGGTTGAACTCCACTTTGTTTTCTTCCATAATGTCAATCCCCATAGGGTGCTTAAAAAAATGTAACCCCATTGGTACTATGTTCAATGCTAAACATTTGTTAAAATATGCATTGTCTAATTTAAGGCCAGCTATAATATGCAACTTTTTACCAAGGGTAAAAATTAGATCTTTAAGTGTACCCTCAGAATGGAATTCATGACGACAATCCACAGTTTTGTCCTTTGTAACACTGTCAAACTCACATTCAATTTGAAAAAAAATGTTTCAAACACATGTCTGTGTTCCCTCTGTCATGAGTGACAGACTGATTATTATTTTTTCCAAAACTGGGTTTGACAGTACCTTTGTCCTTCGCCTCCTGATTGTTGGTATCCCCCAAAATATGAGAGTATGTTTTCTTCATAATGTTCTCTTTGGTTTAGTACCCACACGTGCTGCTTTCTCCTTATACTCATAAAATGAAAAATCAAACGTGAAATCTGATAAATTTAGTCTACTGCTAATATCTGTCTCTGACTGAGCTTGTGTAGCCAATAAATCTATTACATTACCACCTCTTTGGCCAACACCTTGTCCATTCAGAATATAGGAAGATGTGTTGGTTGCATCTACTTGGTCCATGTCTTTCATTGACTCCGATACTTCTGTTCAGCACACACCGATGAAGTTACTGGGTGCATCACTAGCATCACTTTTGTTGGAACCTCGAATAAATGGGGCTTTAACACCAGCAGTAGCAGGAATACCACCCTGCATATTGACAGCTGCTGTGATCCCCGCATTGGAAAAAAGTTCAATTAGCCTGCCAACTTCAACTTTTAACATAGCGACTTCCACCCAAAGTCTTGAAATATCATCAGTGGCATGAGGTGATAGTGCATGGGAGGCATCATCACCGATATAAATGACAAACAAATGACATCTGACTGTTACAGACCCTGTTTTAAGTAATGGCACTACCGTAGGAATGGGTAAAAATAACATAGATACAGTCAATAACATTCTAGAGGATGGTGTTATACATAGTTACAACAATTTTAATATTTACAATTACACCAGCCTAACTTTAGATACTGTACATTTTGATCTTTTATCACGAGGGATGAAGTATATTCCTACTACACATTTTCATTTAGCTGACTGTTTAAGTGAAATTAAAATGTTTTTGAGGAAAATTAATCTAGCTATCCTCTTCAAGGACAGAGGGAGTAGTGTCAATGAATATACAAGTAGTATTGGGAATGTGCTGAAGAAGAAAAGTACTTTTATTCCCCCTATGCACACAAGTGTAGCCACTTATGACAAATTGGTTACCAGATAGATTTATAAGCTTCAGAACAAACTCAGGACTAAAAAAAAAATAGTAATTTAAATAATGATGAGTTAAAAACTTTAAAAGAACTCAGAAAAGACACCACCAAACGTGTTATGAAGCCAGACACAGGGGGAGGAGTGGTTATATATGACACTCTTGAATATACTACAAAAATGTACGAGATATTACAGCAGTCAGGCAACTATGAGACTGTATCTATTAATGAAATCAATATTGCCTACAAGCGTATAGACTCGTACAGTGAAGAATTCTTGATTGACAACAGAATTACAGTGGATTTATACAACTATCTTAAACTGGATTGCCCCCAATTCCCAAAATATACAAAGATATCAGAGTCCCCCTTTTCATCCAATAATATCTGGCAGTCATTCCAAAACATTCCCGTTAGGGGTTGTTGTTGACACTTGGCTTAAACACTTGTATGGGAAAATTCCACACATGGTAAAAGATTCCTGGGAATTTTTAGCCAATTTTCCAACACACTTATGGAAAGAAGATCTAGTGTTTGTTACTATTGATGTCATTGAATCCTTTTCATGTATTCCCAAGCAAGAGGGAACAGATTCATTATGTAACAGTATTAGAAAATATGCAAATCTAGAATGGGACAAGGTATGCTTGATCTTAGACTGCACGTCCATAGTACTTGAGCACAACTACATTTACTATGAGGGTGAACATTATCGCCAAACCAGGGGGGTAGTGATGGGGGCAGCTTGTGCCCCCATCTTCGCCAACCTGGCTATGCTTGATTGAGAAGAATCAAATGTTTTCAACAGTGAATACTTTCAGCATGTGAAATATTATTCTAGATTTTTAGACGATATATACATTCTTTGGGATGGTAGTTCCAACTGCCTAGATACTTTTGTAGAATATTTGAATCACAGTAGTCAGTTTTTGAGATTCACATACTCTGGTAATAGGGAAGGAATAGCATATTTGGATACATACATCTTCAAAGGTAGTGATGGATTCCAATCCCGCATTTACAGAAAAAATACTTTTTCTAGTGGGTATTTGGAATACACTAGCAATCACTTAGATGTTTGTATTGGCAAGGTAGAAGGTGCTTTTACATCAAGGATTTACAGAAAGGACACATTTTGTAATTCTTACCTGCACTACACTAGTTGTCATCCTCCTTATCAAAAGAAAAGCATAGTGAAGGGACAGCTTGTGCGTGTCAGCAGGATGACCTCAGATGATAGTACTTTTTTGGAGGAGGTCAACTACCTCAGAGGTTTGTTCAAAAACAGAGGTTACCCATTGGAGTTATTCAACCATATTTTTGAGGAAGTCAACCTTAAAAGGAAAAGTACCTTTGCACCAATAATAGGTAAAACTGTAACACTGTCACCAGAATCAACAGACAACGAGACTGGTAAAAATTATGGGGCTGGTCTAATTACTACTTTTGATGGACACTCAACAAGTATTAGAAAACTTTTTATCAAAGAATGTGAAAATTTTTCCGCTGTATCTGACCTAGATTATATCTTTGATAAAGAACTTACTTTTACCTATAGAAAAGGTAAAACTATTAAGAACATGTTAGAACACGGTTCCAAGGATAGGAACACTAAACTTAAGAAAGGGGTATTCAAATGTGGTAGATGCAGTTATTGTATGTATTTAAACTGTGGAGACAGTTTCTACTTGAAAGCTAGGGATACAAAGCTTTATTTGAACACCTTTGTGAATTGCGACAACAAAGGAATAATTTATATTGCCACCTGCAAAAAATGTGAGGCATTTTATATAGGAAAAAGCGAACGAAAACTTAAGCAGAGAATCTATGAGCATGTCTATGACATCAGAGTACACAATGAAAAAAATGCATTGTGTAAGCATGCCTTGAAATGTGGAACCACTGGATACCTATTTTTTGTTTTAGAAGTGGTTCCGACAAACCCTGTGGGAGACCCTTATTGAGTACCGTGAATTGAATTGTTTTGGCAAGTTGTTTTAGATGCAGGTAGAAACAAAGGGCTCAATGACATGGTTTCCCTAGCCCCTGTTTTAAAACTTAGAGCTGCTAAACTTTAAATATTATTTTTCCAATGTTTTAAGATCACATTTTAATTATGTAAAAATAACTAGGCAACATGATTTATTCTTAGTTTGGCATACAGTATAGGGTATTGTAACACAAAATTTCAGTAAGTGTAGTTATCTAGGAAAGCCACTAGATGGCGCTTGAATTATAAAATGAATGAAATTTAATGTATTAACATGAAACATTATTTTAACATGTTTTATTATCTTTTAACAATGATTTTAACTGAAATGTACACATTTTAAACATTTTATAGATTGTAAGGCTTTACAGATTCAATCAATTAGTAAATGTTTAAGTTTATGTTCAACCTTTACAACAATGTTTTTAAAACAAGGTTTTTAAACAACCAACATGATTGTAGATACTGATTGGTTACTTTGAATTTGTAACAGATAAGGAAAGTATAAAGCACAAGAGTTTTTTATAGTACATGCTGTTTTGATAAAGTTGAAGACGAAAACGTGGTGCTGTTTGCGTTAAGAAATAAACCTTCTATATCAAGCTTATTGTCAGCTCTTCTCTTGGACCAGGATTTATTTGGGCTCGGTGGCTGTGGTGCTTTGGTTTTACAAATACACTAGCAATCATCCCCGGAAATTGCTATACAATATATACAAGGGTCAATGTATTAGAGCAGCACGTATGACGTCAACTTATACAGATATGGTAAACAAATTGAAGTTTATTACCAGCCTATTCCAAGAGAGGGTATATTGTATTAAGATGATGACAGATGTTAGATCTTACATTATTGAGGAATGGGGTAAAAAATATCCACCTTTATTGGGTATTAAACAAAGGGATAATAGGGCCCTAAGTTTATATAGACCTGAACCCACTAAGGGGGAGGTCTATCAATGGGCTTGCATTGTGGAATATGGACAATATGTTAATAAAATCAAGAGTGTTTTGACCAATAATTGGAACGTGCTGCTCATTGATCAGGACATTATGGAAATAGTAGGAAGCAGACCAATGTTTGTGTACAAAATGGGTAATAATTTGAAGATGTATTTACAACACAGAATTAGTGGTAGGGCTCTGGATTATGAGACACACACAAAGAAATGTGGATGATGCAATCAATGCACACATATTATGGAGGATGATGCAATAACATTAGATAATATTAACAAAACACATATTAGATTTAGGCAGGTTAACTGCAACTCCAAATATGTGTTATATATGGCCAAGTGTACAGAATGCACAGGATACTATATAGAAAAAATGGAAAGATTTTTTTAAAAAGCATATTTACGATCATATGTATAGTATCAGGAAGAAAGATGTAAATAACGCCTTATATAGATACATTGAAAAGTGTGGAAATACACACAAGTTCAAATTTGCTATTTTAGAGAATGTCAAATTTGACCCCAGGGGGTAACATCAAGGCCACCCTGGGTTATAAGGAGGTTTGGTGGCAATTGTACACTGATGCTTCAACTTTGCCAGGTCTCAATGACCACATCCCCATTAAACCCATTTTGGTAAAAAGGATTTAAAATGGTGGGTCAATTATTTCTAGTTGACTCAGTTCCATGTAGGATCATACAATAGTATCCCAGCTGCTGCTATTTTTATGTATATTCTCTTCTATTTCTATTATGTTTTTAACGTTATATTTTGTGCATACATATTTTTACACGTCACACATGTTTGCATATATATATATATATATTATATATATTTTGTATCTCAGTAGTGTGATCACAATAGTTTTACAGTGAGGTAGCCTTCCAAGGATCATTGTGTAGGAAGAGATACATTTGTACATTCTGTCATATGTTTTTATATATTTTTCACATATTTTTATATATTTTATGTGTTGTTATATTTGTGATGCAACATTATGTTTATACTAGTAATATCATTAGATTTAGGTATTTACCACTAGTAGTCCTTTTATAAAATATTTGTATAATTATAGTAAATGCTTTATGACATGCTGAGTAACGCACTAATGTAGAGTGTATACCTTTAAGGGAAGGTACCCTTAAGGAAGTTTTTATAAAAAATGGTTATTTGGCACCAAAATGTTTATTTAAACTGCAATTTGAATTATGTTAGTAGTTCTGATGAAGCCCATATGTAATGGGTGAAAGCACCTAATTACTATAACAACAGGTTCAACAATAAAAAAGTTTGTTTTATTCTGTTTTGGAAGCATCATTATTTGGATATTTGTGACAGTTAGCGTTTTGTGCCTTTTGTGGATTATTTTATTTTTGTTGACTAACCCTCTTCTATATTCAGTTCTAGTAAGAAGTATTGTCTTTTGTTCTCATTATTTATTATTAAATATTTTTAAACCTTTCAACTGTGGCTGCTTTATGTAGAGATAATTTAAGCTCTAGAGTGCATTACATGTATATAGTGACACTGTCCAAGCCACTCCAAATAAGCCTTGCTGTTCATCACACTTACCATTTGGGTAATAATATTGCACAGTAATAATTGGACACCCTTTGATAAGGGCCTTGTTAGTAGCTGATATTAGTGGTTAGTGACAAGTGGTACTACTGTATAGTCTGGGCAGAAGGGGCATAGCTGGAGAACCTGTGCCAGCCTTTTCCAGGAGTGTCTATGTGTTTGTATATAACTCATATCTCAAAATATGTGTGTGTGTCAGCTACCTGGGCAGGGACACAAAGTACTGGTTGGACAGAGAGGGTGCTGGAGGTTTAAGCTTGACCACTAGGTTGAGATCAGGACCCTATAGCTGTGCTAGTGGGGAGTGTTATTGATGATCTAGAGAGAGAGGGAGAAACCATCCCCAGACTGACTGTGATCTCTGTGTGCTCTTAAGGGAAACTGTACTTTACTGTGTACGTATTTGTTATACTTCCCAATGTGGATGCCCCTCACTGGTGTTAGTGGTGAGGATTGAGGCTCCTTGATTGCTGGCCAGTGTACAGGCATCACATGCAGCACTATTGGTGCATGCCTATACTGGATGAAGAGGCTGCTCTCCCTTATGGTCCATTGGAGAAGACATCAAGCACTTCAACAGCCAGTGGAGAAAGGGGACAGTGATGACTAGGTGATAGTCCTGCAGGTGAGAACTAGATTCTCACTGCTCTCATGTTTGATGGGCATGGGCATCTATTGTCCCCTCCCCTAACCACAATCATGGTGTCCCCCAACATTTTGTGTCCCTCACTGTCCCTGTGTCTTAACTTGTTTGTCCTATTTGTTTGCATCTGCTTCCTCCTCTACCATACTTACCTGATCCAGAAATACCTATATCCCCTACCCGATATTCCTCTTTTACTGAAGTAAAAAAATGGACACCTGTCTAGAATATTATCCCACACATAGCTCTCTACATTGAACATGTCTTCTTGACACACCTGATTTGGTCCAGTTGGCTATACAACATGATTGCATTGTTGTCACCTTTCTTTGTGGAGCTGACAGTCCAAATTTAGCTAGTATTCTGTACATATTTTTATTTAACACTGTTGAAGAAGTGGATAGCTATGCTTCCTTAGTAGTCCCATCCTGTACATTCCTGTATTACTTTCCCTTTGTTCTCCCCCATACTTGTTCCACTTTTGACCACTTTCCTATTTACCTCATTTTAACACCTTCAATCTGGTAAAAAAATAGAATCAAACACAATACACATAAATAAAAAGAGACCTTCATTTTCTGGCTTCTGTGTTTGCACACAGTTTGGCATCATGCACCAATGGCAAGCAATGGTGAGCTGTTCTTCCTTGGGGCTGTTACCTCCACACAATGCCTCTTAAATGCTGTGCTATAGTAATGTTCAGTGACTGTAGAATAAAGAATAATTTCACTGCATTAGTAAAACATATATACCACTATTAGATACACATGTAGTCATACCCTGTCATTCGTCCACTCAGGATGAAACAGATGAGCTTTCATGAGTTCAGTTCAAGCAGCTTTATAATGTACAAACACATCAGGATTGAACATTAATAACTTTAACTTAGATAAGCTTATAAACAAACTAGCTATTACACTCATACATGCTCACTCTATGGCTTCCTTATCAAAATGGCACTGAAGCTATCACGTGCTTGCTATTTATATGTATGTGCTGTCCTTGGAAATGCTTCTTAAAGGTACAATACATATAGATAGTCTACTTCCTCCCTGTTTGAGAAATGAGTCATGCAATACTGATGACATTAATTGACATGCAATCAATACAAATAATTCATTGTCATGCTATTATACAGCAGTAAATACATATATATTTGTCCTGATTGCTGTGTATTTCACACTAGATCCGGAAAAATGAAGAAATCATGTGACATATAAATTAGAGTTAGGTTCAGCAACTGGGATTGTCTCTGCTGAATGTTCAACCTTAGGTACATCAGGAACATAATCAGAAACAGAAGTAGTTCTCAAAACACGTTCTACAACAACCAAGACTATGTAAAGTTTTTGCACATCGGCTGTCTCAAATGTGCTGTCAGCTCACTGAAGTCTGGTATAAACTCGCCTAAATAGTTGACCATACCAAGAAAATGTTGTAGTCCTTGAACATTATCTTGTGCTGGCATCTCAAGAAAGGCTGCTTGTTTGGATGGGTCTGGTTGCAAGCCAGGGCTAGTAAATAAATGACCTACATATGTAACTCAGGTAGTCTGAATTTTTACTTCAGAGGACTGAGCTTTAAGATTACTTCATGTGCTCTATCTAGAACTTTCTTAAGGTTTCTGTCATGCTCTGTTTCACCATTGACTCCAACCATAAATCATCTACTATTATAGCACAAGGATAAACTAAAAAATAAATTGTTCCATTGCACTCTGAAAGACTTCACTTGCAGAATTTATTCCAGATTTAAGAAGCTGAGATCCCTCATAAAATCCTCCAAAGCTAGTCATGAAAACAAAATCACCACTGATTCTAAAGACAACCACAAAGCATTCTATAGCTATGTCAAGAATCACAATGGCAACACTCAGATCTGCTCTGAGTTACAGCACAATGGCACTAAATATACAGAACCAACTGATATTGCCAACATCCTAGCCAATAGGTTCAGTGCTAACTTTACCCCTCTCTCACCCCCTAAAGGGTCTCTCTCTATACCGGAAGAATACAAAGGTCCTGTAATCACGGCTGCACAGGTAAAAAGCACACTTTCCAAAGCCAAGAACACAACATCCATGGGACCTGACAACTGCCCAGGCTGCATTCTACATGAACTACAGAATGAACTGGCACCCCACCTCAGTACCATGTTCAATCATAGCCTCACCTCAGGCTTTGTGTACACTGAATAGCACACAGCAACGGTTATCCCAGTCCACAAAGGGGGAGCCAACACGGACCCCAGGAACTGCTGCCCCAATAGCCTGATGAGCCTGGTCTACAAGGCTATTGAATGTATCATCATGGCACTTATAAACAATGACATTGGTAATCTCCAAACTCTGGACCCTACGCAGGTCGGGTTAGTAAAAGGCAGATCATGTCTCCTAAACCTGATAGACTTCTTTGAAGCGGTCACCGAAGCTGTAGATGAGGGTAAGGTGGTTCACACAGCCTATCTAGATCTCGCCAAGGCTTTCAACATCATCCCCCACTCTGGAATTATAGATAAACTCACTAAACTAGGTATAAATCCCTATGTCACAAGATGGGTTGCCAACTGGCTCACTGACAGAACCCACACTGTGAAAGTAGCAGACTCTAAATCCAACTTCAGACCAGTGACAAGTGGAGTTCCATTGGGTTCAGTCCTGGGTCCTCTCCTGTTTGGTAAATAGTTCTCTGAAGTCCAGGCTAACACAGAAAGTCTTTGGCTAAGAAAGTTTGCAGATGACTGCAAACTAGAAGCTGTAATCAAAACTCCTAATGATGTGGACATCCTACAAAAGGGCCTCACTGAGACAGATGCCTGGTCTCAAAGCCATAGCCTCAAGCTCAATGCCGAAAAAGTGCATTGTCATCCCTTTTGGAAAAAACTCTATACCCATGAACTACCACATAGGCAGTAGTCTACTTAACACTGAAAGTGTGATAGGAAACCTTGGGACACAGGTGGACAGTAGTCTCTCCTTTGATAAGCACATTGCCACAGTAGTCAGGAAATCCTTCTACGTGGCATACCTCATCACAAAAGGTTTCTCATCCAGGAAAAAGGAAGTTATTGTTCCCCTCTACTCATCACTCATTAGTCCCATTATAGAGTACAATGCCCCTTTTGGTATGTACCTCACAAGACATCTACAACAACTGGAAAGGCAGCAGAAATACCTCATGAAGAGGATTAGCAGCCTCAAACAGATGCCCAACACAGACCATCTCAAAAAACTCCAGCTTTACTCCATCACATATCGCCTACTCAAAGGTGATCGTTGCCTAACATACAAAGCTATGTCAAACCCAGAGCTGTTGGACATGCTCCACTTAAAGAAATCCCAAGCCCTCCAAGCTACATGCTCTAGGGACCTAAACCTTGTCACCACAATAAACATAACATGCTGGATAGATAGATTTCTATCCCAGAGACATCCCATAGTCTGGAGCAAACTACCTATCTCTATCAAACAAAGCTCCTCATTAGCACTCTTCAAAAAAATCTTGATGATTGGATGGGAGCTAGGAAATTCATCAGGGGGATCACTTCTGTTCGACAGGGGCACAGGAAAATAATTTTCTTGGGTGGTGAAAGCTAGGGTACCGTTTGGCTAGGTTTATATAGGCCCTACGGCCAATAACCTAGCACCTACCTATGAACCTATGAACTTGCAAGCGTACTTGTGTGCCTTTCTGTAACTTCATGGATTTGACAGATCTCAGTAGCCTTGCTTAGCATTAAATCACTGTCACGAAGCAAAATCTTTATCACTGCAGCACTATTAATACCGCACACAAGCCTGTCCTTTATCAACTCATCTTTTAAATCACCAGACCGACATGTTTTATCTTTGTTTCTCAGGTCAGTAATATAAGCTGTAAAAGTTTCTTCCAGTTTCTGATCTCTTGTGTAAAACAAATGACTTTCTAATGCAATATTTGTCTAGGGGTTACACATTTCCCTGAATTTGCATTTCAAACACTCGTCATCTTCCCTTGATTCAGCCTGTACAACAATATGACGGTTTTCACCTTCTCCTTCATATACTATTGGTGCATACACAAATGAACACTCTCTATCAATGGCCTCTGACCCGGCTAGGTTTAACAAAATTAATGCCCTGGTGCATGCATCTTTGTCAGAATAAGCTGCTTATATGAAAATATCGTACTCTTGCTCAAATATTCTCCAATTCCCTGCAACATTCTGATCAAATACCAGTGATAAGGGTTTTTAAAATCCATCTGCCATATTAAAACATACCAGTGAAGGCTTTTACAAATATGCACGAACACACACACATATACATATGCCAGAAACTTTTGCCAGTAATTCTAATGCCCTATAGCCCAACAACCCTCTGAATAACTGAACTTTGTAAAATAAGACTCTTGGGCACAAGAAAGCTCTTGGAAACACTGTACTGTAAAAAGTCACTTCTCATCAATGTAAGAAACATTTCAGATAACTGCTATGTGAATTAACTTGGCAGAAGAAGCTCAGAGTAAGAAACATTTCAAAGTAATTGCAGTTAGCAAATAAAAAGTATGCAGCACACAGAAACTTTCCCAAAATGGCTGTACTTTGCTAAATAACTTTTTACAGTGCAAGAAATACTCTGTAATGGTGGAACTTTGCGAATAGACACACTAAGCAAAATAAACTTTTAAAAATGTCCATTTTCTGACTGCACATTATGAAACAGTTGCACTTTGTACACAAATAAATTCTTCAGAATAAATGCACAGTAATAAGTACAGACTGTAAGCACTTTTACACAGTTTGAGATACTTCAAATAACTCTAGTTATGCCTTGAATACAATGAGAAATAATAGCTATGCCAAAATATAGTACTTTTCCAAAAAAACGTGCAGCCACCTTGCTTTATTTATGTTCAGTGTGCCCTTTTTTAGACTTTATTATATTTGTTTTGCTTATTTAATCTTTTTTCATGCCCATTATACTTTTCTTGTGCTCAGTTTACTCTAAACATGCCCATTTTGCTTTACACATGCTTGTTTTGAAATTCCAAGGTAATTCAGAACTGCTTATATGCTTTTCTGATGCTCGTTTTATCAAATATCTTAATTTTAAACATTTTGTTTAATTAACAAACTTTTTATGCCCTGTCATACCTCTCAAACTGAAAACATCAAAAATCTGGACAACAAAGGCCCATGAAAAATAGGTACAAATCTGTACACTGATTAACATACAATTTGCATGTGTAATTATGTAACCACACACACCCCAGTGAAACTGTGGGATACCAACTTTCAAATGCAACCTGAAGAATAGACAATGAAAATATGACCCCAGCATCCCCCGCAGCCATTCCAATGTCCCATTACTTGGCTATTTCATCCCATTTACCAGAAACACTGTAATGTGCATGCTGCTTTACTTCTACAATGATTTGGATTTCATTTAAAACTTTTATTTTACATTTTATATCACAAACATTAATAGACATCTGCTAAACAAAGCAATACAGTCTCACAATGAAAATAGACTTAGTATTAATACTTCTCTGCCCTTGAAACTCACATTCATTGAAACAGCATTGAAACCCACATTCACAGAAAATGCATCTGGCCCAGTGGCATATAAAGATTACCTCTGGGCTGTTTTCAAATCATAATCCCCTTACATGAAACATACATGTGTCCTTTAATACACCTTCCTGATTCTATTAAATTTTATTCCTTGTATAATACAGCACACTTGTTAGAGAAGATTTTAAATCCATTGTTTTAAATATGTTTCCAGTAAGCAATGAAACAAAATGCATGAACAAATGATGGCAAAACTACCCATTTCAGAACATTTCCATCATAAAAGTCTACTCAGACTTCTACAATCCACCAGTAAATATGCACAATCCCTGCAGAAGTAAAAGTCATCTAAATAATTCCACATTAAAGAGATATGAAACTAATGAAGAGGTTGCTGCTAGCAAACAACTTTATAGTTCATTGTTTCATCTACAAATAAAGTGCATGTTGTCCTTAAATAATAAATTGCCACACACACACACACACACACACACACACACACACACACACACACACACATAGTTCAGCTTAACAATTAAGATGTAAGCAAAGTAAAATAGCTGCAGACTCTGCCGCCCATTTCTCATTTCAAACGCAAGCAAAGGTTTCAGTCAGATTGCTGTTTCTAAGACAAGTATGCAGACACATTAAAAGTAATGCTGTTTCTCACTTCAGCTTAAAAGATTCTCATTTCAGCTTAAGACTCTCCCATTTCAAATAACAGATAAGATGCGAGCAAAATATAAGTACAGCTTAACAGATAAGATGTGAGCAAAATAAAAGTACAGCTTAACAGATAGGATGTGAGCAAAGTAAAAGTAATGCCAATACACACCTCAATGCAAGCAAAGTAAAACAGCTGTAGACTCTGCCGCCCATTTCTCTTTTCAAATGCAAGGCATGGTTTCAGACAGACTGCCGTTTTTAAGACAAGTATGCAGGCAAAATAAAAGTAATGCTGTTTATCACTTCAACATAACAGATTCTCATTTCAGCTTAAGACTCAACCATTTCAAATAGATAAGATGCGAGCAAAATAAAAGTACAGCTTAACAGATAAGATGCGAGCAAAGTAAAAGTAGTGCCGATACACATCTCAATGCAAGCAAAGTAAAACAGCTGTAGACTATGCCCCCCATTTCTCATTTCAAATGCAAGCAAAGGTTTCAGTCAGACTGCCGTTTCTAAGGCAAGTATGCAGGTACAGTAAAAGTAATGCTGTTTCTCACTTCATCTTAACAGATTCTCATTTCAGCTTAAGACTCTACCATTTCAAATAACAGATAAGATGCGAGCAAAATAAAAGTGCAGCTTAACAGATAAGATGTGAGCAAAGTAAAAGTAGTGCCGATACACATCTCAATGAAGGAAAGTAAAACAGCTGTAGACTCTGCCGCCCATTTCTCTTTTCATCTGCAAGGCATGGTTTCAGACAAACTGCCGTTTCTAAGGCAAGTATGCAGGCATAATAAAACTAATGCTGTTTATCACTTCAATGTAACAGATTCTCATTTCATCTTAAGACTCTACCATTTCAAATAGATAAGATGCGAGCAAAATAAAAGTACAGCTTAACAGATAAGATGCGAGCAAAGTAAAAGTAGTGCCGATACACATCTCAATGTAAGCAAAGTAAAACAGCTGTAGACTATGCCCCCCATTTCTCATTTCAAATGCAAGCAAGGTTTCAGTCAGACTGCCGTTTCTAAGGCAAGTATGCAGGTACAGTAAAAGTAATGCTGTTTCTCACTTCATCTTAACAGATTCTCATTTCAGCTTAAGACTCTACCATTTCAAATGCAAGCAAAGGTTTCAGCCAAACTGCCGTTTCTCTCTAAGACAAGTATGCAAAGTAAAAGTAATGCTGTTTCTCATTTACACACACATACCACACAAAGAAAAGTAAAAACAGCTGCAGACTCTACCATTTCAAATCCAAGCAAAGATTTTAGCCAGATTGGCATTCCTCTCCAAGACAAGTATTCATGCAAATTAAAAGTAAAGCCATTTCTCATTTCAGATTAACAGACAAGTATGCCATAAAAGTAAAAGTAATGCCATTTTTCATTTCATTTCAACAGACTCTTGTACTTGCTTGCACATAAAACAATTAGTGTAGACAACTAGCCATCAGCTTAACAGAACTGCGGTTTCTCAATTTCTCTCACAAAGGAGACTTACCTGGAGGAAAAAGGAAAATAAAACATGTGGACCACTGCAGTAAATAAAATTAAATTAACAAATAGCTCTTTCTGTCTCCTGAAGCTGACGTCATCACACACATCCTGCATGTGATGATGTCAGAAACAAAACAAACTTTAAAAAAAAACAAGAAATTCAGAAATTAAAGGGGCCACTTGGGAATTTGTGGCACCCCAATATTTTGCCCTCAAAACTGATATTTACTGAAGAATTTGGTATGGTTGAGAGGTATGGTAATGTTCTGTTTTACCTTTTTTTATAAAATAAATCATTCATGCAAGTTTTCATTACCTTTTGTTCATTTCTGGCCCTTTCTATGCTCAGTTATCTTAGTTTATCTTCACTGTTAACTCTGCACCTCATAGCTCTGAAAAGCAGTCTCTGGAATCCCAGTTCTGACACCATGTCAAGCATCCGGTCAAGATGAAATAGATGATCCTTCATGGGGTCTGTTCAAGCAGCTTTATTATGTACAAACACATCAGGATTGAAGCTTAATAATTTTAACTTAGATAAGCTTATAAACAAACCAGCTATTACACTCATACATGCTCACTCTCTGGCTGCACTCTCAAAATACCACTGAAGCTAACACATGCTTGCAATTTATGCACACGTGCTGTCCTTGGAAATGCTTCTTAAAGGTACAACACACATACATAGTCTATATACCCTATATCATCTGGACTCCAAAAGAAATGCATCAATGCATTTACACCTGCTACCTCAGAGTCAGCTAAAGAACAAGTGTGTTTCATGCATTCAGTACTGAGAACTCTCATAATTTTATGAAAAAGGCTCATGTCTGCCTGTCACTTAACAATGCATAAACAAGGAAAACAGTAGAAATGTGCATCTCACATGTGCAAACTCTCTGCATTTGATCTCATAAACCAGCTGCTCAGTGGTTCACTATTGAAAGATTCCATTAGCATGTATTACTTATGCTTATTGTCCATGTAGTACTCATGCCATGAGAGTACATGAAAATACAAACAAGGAGAAGACGCTTTTTAAGAAAAGAATACATATTTACACTGCAGCCATCTGTTACCTCCACTCATGCACTGCAGACTTGGTCTCTCTATATTTGTTCAGAAATATATGAACTATATTACAAAAATAAATAAATGCTTTCTTATATGACATGCACACCTTCATAATGCCATTCCAATTTTCTAACAGTTGTAGTAATGTGGACAGCTGTTTGCATATACTTTGTAAAGCTGTCTTTTAAGTTATGCCTGCACATTGGAAACACAACAGCAAATACTACACATTGCACACACATCAATCTGGTAACATGCAGAACTTTAATATCTTGGCAGTTGAATATGGGTTGCTATCCACTTCAGACAGGCCTTCCAGCATTTTCTCTCAAACACCCAGTGATGATGTCATCCACTATAAAATGCCCTGCAGCCTAGTAAAAGTCACATTTGTGCCATGGTGCTTGCGTAAATTACTGAGTTTGCTATTTCATGTACTTAGAGGTAAGGGTTCTGTTCTCACTATCGTTAGCTGGTATGTGTGTGTGACTTTCACCAATGCAATCCTATGTACTGCCAATATTTTGATAGTTGGACATGACTGCACATCCATTTCATGCAGGCCTCCCAACATCTTCTCTCAAACATCCAGTGATGATGTCATCCACTGTAAATTGCCCTGCAGCCTTGTAAAAGTCAAACTTGTGTCATGGCTTGCATAAAATACTGAAGTCTGTGTACTTAGATAGGTAGGTGTTCTGTTCTCACTGTATTCAACCAGTGTGTGTGTGTGTGTGTGTGTGTGTGTGTGTGTGTGTGTGTGTGTGTGTGTGTGTGTGTGCTTGTTCACTTGGTTGACATTAGAGACAGCATTTTACACCAGCGTGTGGGACACTGCTATTACTAGCTTCTCCTCACCAGAAACTGCTGATGACATCACTTGTAAACTGTTGTCCAGCACTCTTGTGTTAAATACAGAGGTCTTTAGTTTGCGTACTTAGATTGGCAGGTGTTCTGTTCTGTACAGTCAACTTATATATGTGTGTTTTTTATGTTTGCGCACTTGGTTGACATTAAAGAGAGATTTTTACACCAGCATGTGAGACATTGCTATTAACAGTTTATCCTCAGCAGAAATGGCTGATGTCATCACTTATAAATTGTGGTCCAACACACTCCAAATCATAGTTGTGCTGTAGTGCTTGTGTTAAATACAGAAGTCTCTAGTCAGTGTACTTGGATAGATAGGGGTTCTGTTCTCATTGCAGTCAACTGGTGTGTGCGTGCATGTTTGTCTGTCCTCTTGCTTGATATTAGACAGAGCACTTTACACCAATATGTGGGACACTGCTATTAGCATCTTCCTCTCACCAGGCTCTGCTAATGTCATCAGCTATAGCAGATTTGTGGATGTCCAGCATTTCCATCAGCGCAGAGTCAGAGACTGGCTTGTAGGCCAGTTACAATTCATCTCATCCTATGTGATACAGATTATGGTGACAGGGCTTTTAGTCTATCCACATGTCATGGCATGGTTTGTAGGCCCTGAAGTTCTTGTTAAGAAATGCCCATGGTCTCCATGGTCTCTCCAGCTGTTGCAGGTGTCCAGTAAGGTACTGTACTCTATTAGTCCTCTGATGAGAGTCAAGTACAGTGGTGTTATCCTCAGATCAGGATACAATGGCCTGACTTATGAGGTGCATGATGTAGGCTTTCTTTACCACTGTGGAAACTTGCTGACTGAAGTTCAGATTGCTATCTACCTGTGTTCCCATGTCTTGCATGACTGAATTTGAGCTTGGGAGGGGATTTGTCAATGCTGTAAACAGGGGAGAAATCCATTTTGTAAAACACAAAAATAATGGCAAATTTTTGCATTTATATTTACACCATGTGGCTTTGGCATCACTCATTTGCCTGTGTTAGCCCATCCTGTAATATGGTAACATCATTGGTAGGTTCAGTGATTGCACTTGCAATCATCAGCAAACTTCGTAAGCAAAGGCCGTATACTTTAGTCTGGATTTCCACGAAATAGATTCCAAACAATAAAGGACCGAGAACAGATCCTTGTGGAACTCCACTGGAGACAACTCTACTGGTAGAAGTTGATTCACCAACTTTTACAGTATGTGTTCTGTTGGTGAACCAATTGACTAACTGCTAGTGATGTAAGGGTTAACCTCTACCTGGGCGAGTTTCTCAATGATACCTGAGTGGGGAATTGTGTCAAAACTCCTGGCCAGATCAAGATACGTGATATGCACTCTCTTACCTGGTCCATTCAGGCCTTTGGTGACTTCCTCAAAGATGTTTAGCATGTTTAATAAGCATGATCTACCCTTAAAGAAGCCACATTACTTTGGGTCTAGAGTTTGATGGTCAGCTGTGTCCTTATTGATAAGGTCCATGATGATTCTTTCCATTGCCTTGCAGATGAGACTGGTTAGACTTCTAGAGCTATAGTGCCCTGGTTCAGTTAGTGGCCCTTCTTTGTGCAAGGGGGTTACTGCTGCTCTTTTCTTCTCTGCTGGAGCAAAGCCAGTTCTCAGGCTATGGTTAAAGAGAATGCTAATTTTGTCTACTAAGTCCAGCTTTAGATTGCTTAGTAAGCAACCTGCGATGATATCTGGTAAAACTGAGAGGGTGTTTTATCCTTAGAAAGCACATTTATTATCTGATGTCCTGAGATACTAGGCAGGCCACTGGTGACAGGTATACCTTGGGGTATAGCTGATGGAGATGGGGGTTAAAGGTTGTGCCAAATCTGTCAGCTAGCAGATTGGCTATTTCCTCTGGTGCAGCTTCATATTTAGACTCCAAGCATTAAGCAACGTAATTTTGAGTGTGCATCCAGTGGATGTTGTTATGTTGGAACTTTTGTTGCTTTCACATTGCCTAAGAAAGGCACTATGGGGGAGGCAAGCACCTTTGCCAGCACCAGTATCCAATAGGCTAGAGGACACAGCTGAAGACCATTTCTGGCATAGCAGCATGGCTTGTAGATTATGTAAGCCTAGGCTGAGAGATACTGGCCCCACCTGGAGTGACACCAGATGCTAAGCCAATTGTTGAAGACCATAATTTTTGTTTATATTTTGGCATCATCCTGGGTGAAGGTAGAATGCTACCTAGGGCTAGGGTCATACCTGCCTGGGACACATAATGTGAGAGTTTAGTCATGTGTGTCTTCATATAGTCCTGAAAGTTATGTCTCAATTCATTCACCACAACATGAACTATGACAATGAAAGAAGCAAGCCTACCTCCCTTTATCCTCTCCACCTTCTACAGGACTACCATAGAAAGTATCCTAATGTGCAACTTCATGGTGTGATATGGAAGCTGTTCAGCTGCAGATAAAAAAGTACCTATAAAAGATAGAGTTCCGCAGAAAATAATGGGATGCAAACTTCCAGAGATAAAAGATTTATACATGACATGTTGTTATGACAGAGCAACAAAAATAACAAGTGATGCTACCTACCCTGCTTTTTAACTGTTCACATGCCTGTCATCTGGCAGAAGATACTGCAGCATATGCTGTAAAATGACCCGGTTCAAGAACAATTTTTTCCCTCAAGCAATTAGACTCTTGAACTCTGGTATTAATCTCAGGGATGTGAGATGCTGACAAGTCTTGTGATAACCAAACAATAGTGCAATAACAATAAGACATCACAACCAACTTATCAGTTTGCAAGAAAATGATGTGCAGTACAAATTGCTGGATATTCTCATAATATAGAAAACATGAGAATTACATTTTGTAATATGGGATGGTGCAATAAGGAACCAATCAGCTGCCAGAGTGGTGTACAGAATAATTGTAGTAATAAGTAATAGTATAACTGTCTAAGAGAAAGGTATATGTTAGGTCTGATGCACATGTAATTGTATGTATTTATATGTCTCCCTTCTAACTATGTGTAATTGTATATATGTATTTGTCTTCTCAATTCAAGCATGATGCATGCAATTTTGTTTAGACTTCACTTGTGGTATCTAAATGGCAATACAGTTTACTTTGCCTTTGACTTGACTTGACAGAGTTATAACTGCACTTGTTGAACAACATGAGTGACATGGTATGATACACTTGCATGTTTATTGCTGGCATATTAGGGCATGTATTGTTGTACTGGAGCAGATCAACTATTGACAAAGTTCACATTCCACCATCACAGTGTCAACTGCAGTATGGCACAGTTGTGCAGGTATCTACATACCATCATTAAATGCCTATGACACACATCAATATACATTCATATTGATTACATGGTTGCATAAGTCATGTCTCATACACATGTTGTTAATCTGTGACATACATAACAATGTATCACACGTTTTGATAAAATTGCAACCTTGTGGGATTCATTATGTGTGCAGTTGTGTTGCTAATACCAAGGATTATTGAGGTGGTCAGCAACACCATTGTGTGACTATTACCATTTGTGTCAGGAAATGTTCTGCACAAGCTGCAAACAACTGATCTGTAAGGTGCCCTGATATGGCATCAGGCTTCTCAAACACAGCTTGCCCATGGAACACATATAGGCATATGGTGTGCAGTTGATGAAAGTACACAACATTGTTACTGTCGTATTAATGTGTGCATAGTGACAGTGTGTGGAATGTGATGAATGTACACGGTTGTATTTTTATGTCTTTTCACAAATCATTTAATCCTATACAATTGAAATGGTAAGTGGAATACATCTTACTGTACAGCAGATGAGGGAATGTAAATGAAGACATTTGTAGCAGGAACAGATGTGCATGTGGATGCCACCAGACTTACCCATCCAGAGGAAATAGACAATCTGCTAGCTGACTGTCTCACATGTCAGCCCCCCTCCCCGTTGCCACTGTCCATCAGCCAAAGAATACATAAAAACCTTACTTCTGTGTGCCCTGTACAGCTAGTAACACATAATCAATGGGCCATGACAACATCATAGATTGTCAGTAGCATGACTCATAGCATAGACCTACCTGACGCATTTGGATCCACACTTCAACACAGCCTCCAGATGAATATGTTCCCATTAAAAGGTATACATCAACATGCACCCATCTAAGTGGGAGGGCAGCACCTGATGTATTCATGTATAGATACAGCCTGGCTGTCCTCATGTGTGTGGTAAACCAACATGTCATCATGAACCTTTTGTAAATGGACATTGTTAATATCCTGGCTGTGTGTGAAAGACATGTGTGATTTGTTCATGCTACATCCATGTCTGTTACATCTGTTAAATGTCCTCAAGAGGTCATCAAAGCCATGCATGATAACAACACTATCATCCTGCAGAACCTGACCAGGCCAAGGCATTTGACACAAATCCACATTGAGGTATTACTGAAACACTGTCACAAGTGGCCATAAACACCTATATCACCAAGTTGGTAGACCACTGAATCATATATGTGACATCTAAATATGTTGAAGTATGTGACATGACCAATATCTCGAGTCCAGTTATCAAGTCCATACATCAGAGCTGTGAGCTAGGTCTTTTCTTGTCCATTATTTAAGTCACAGATATCAAGAATGACATAAAAATCCTGGTCCAAAGATTGCAGATTGTGGACATCCACTGAATCAAACTGTGATATTAGTACAATACAGACAGTATGAATACATGCCAGAGATTGCTGCCACAGCCATGAAAACACATGAGATGAATCAAAAACATGGGGGGATTTGTTGCATTATGAAAACAAACAGACAACCCAATGATAATATAAACATCACACCCCTATGAGCAGACCAAGTGGTATGTGACATGTGTACTGTGGTAGATGGTATGTGGAATGTCCACCAGCATGTGGCCACAGTGGTGACTCGTGTGTAATACAACACCTGAGTATTACATAGTTCACTGCCTTCTTCACATCAATAACTGAGTACAATGAACCTTTCTTCATGTACTTCACTTCACATCTTTCAGGGATGCGTAACCCAAGTGTACCACCTTTACCACAGTGAGCTCCCACACATCATATTGGCCATACCTAGGTATTTTTCTTGTTGCATAAACATTACTGTGTGATGGTATGGAACCATCACCAAGGTGTTAGACATGATCCATGTATGATACCTGTTCTGGTGATGCATGCAGTACATACACAGCTGTCTGACAACATTGATGACATGGGTTACATTTGTGATAGTGTGGATTGTGCCATATATTTGTCAAGCGCACTTCCCAACTAGCCTGAATAGATCATAATGTCACATACATGTATAGCAGTGTCCCTCCTAACACTTTCAACAGATGTTACAGTGAAAGGATGGTGTGCTTGATTACCCTCATAGATTGCTGATGTCTCATAATAGTTGTCCAAATGTGTTCATGCAGCACCATCCATGATTACTCACAATCACATATGTTATGTCAGAGACATGGGATTATTGGTGGTATTATTCTGATAGTGTCCATGGTTATACGTGTTTCAGTTTACTTTTGTCCATGAGCTTGTAACTATATATCCCACTTGGTGGAGACTTCTGCTGACATTACAATAATATTCAGGCAACTCATTTTGCACAGCTTCACAATATGCACTTAGCCCCTATTGTATATAACATCCCTGATAGATGTCCTCTCCATCGTGCATGTTAGGATGTTTATATCTCAAAAAGACATCTTCTTTATTGTTATGTCACCTTGTGTGACAGTCACATAATACATATTTTCAACGTGCACTGCAGGCCATACTGTATCATGTCAATATGTGATTAGTGTTCCTGCTACAAATGTTTTCATTTACATTCCCTCATCTGCTGAACATTAAGATGTTTCACATGTTCTCTTTTCCTGTGTTCATTCCAACAATTTATCTATGTGCCCTTATTGAATACACACACTTCCCCTGACTGTTTATTTTAAATGGCAGTCTATGTACCATGATGGATCATTTATGCAGCATTTGCTCAGTATGCCTGAAATGGGATTCCACTCTCTGCACTGTATACACTGTCATAATGTGTTTGGACTATATACATTCCTATATTATTAATTCTGGTAGTCATTGTGACATTCCATACAATTGCACATACCTAGTTTTCCTGTAGGTAAACAGGTCTGCTATTACTAGTTTCTCCTCACCAGACACTGGTGATGTAATCACTTATCAAATGTTTTTCAACACATGTCTGCTGCTGTCCATGTTGCTTTACATAATTTTCTGGTTGGCATCACTGTTGCCAGCCATGAAACCACACTTGTTTACATTTAAACATGGTGCACACCATGATTAACACTGCTGCTCACTGTGGAAATATGTAAACTCCACATAGACTTCGCATAAGCCTGCACAGAGTTTATTGAATCCCCAGAAGTGTTTTTATAAGTAGTAGCACTAACTGCTGAGCATGTCAATTATAAATTTAACCTATAACAGATAACTTTTGTTTGCTTACAGATAATGTCTTTATCAAAAATCTTTAACCTTTAATAAAAAGTAAATAAATGCAAAGGGTGTTTCAAAGTGAACTATGCATAACGCCATCAATATAAAGCCTTGTCAAAAGCATTCTGATAACATTATAAAGTATATAATAAACTGTACACTTGTCTATTACATTTATTAGGACTGAAAGTGTATGCTCATGTTATAAGTGCAACGTGTTATTTATATTCTAAAGCTAGAAATTGCCCATAGTGGCAGATGCAGGCCACCCCTCTATTTGCATTGCCAGTGACCAGGAATGATAACAGAATGCTGCATTGGTTGACCAGTGATAAAAAAATGAAGCAGCCATTTCCAGCTCTCCTCTCCTTGGAGAAGAAACTTAATTTATATGCTGTCTGGGTGTTCTCTGGTAGAAATAAGGAGTCATGTTAGCGTCAGTATAATGGTAAACTTTGCTGAAAGTGAGTTGAGAAGGATGCAGGGTATGTAGATCTGCATGTTCCAGCAAATTTTATATCACTGCACATTGCTTTCTCCATGCTACAGCCCGTCCAAGCTCCCATCTGCCTTGCTCAATTAAAATCCTTGCTCTCCATTTATTGGAAAGCATAATAACAATGACAGTGTCTCCTCCTATTGAAAAGTTATGAAGATACCCTTGCAAAGAGTTATACCTGGAATTCCATTGAAAAGAGTTATTTGGCTAGTCAGGATTTACAGTGAGGGATGTGTGAACCAGGAAGACAGCCAAAGGAAGGAGTGCATAATAATACAAAAAGAAATAGATATATTCTGAATTGGGTCTTGAGTATGAGCAATTTGTTTTTCACTAAGATCAGTTTTCACACAATCAACTTTTACAATCCAAAAAGTTATACATATATAAAACAATTCATTTAGTTGTACTTGATATGGTTGACATCACACAATGATTTCAGTTTTTAATGCATTTCAGTATAAGCACTGAAATAATTTGGAACTTGACTTTACTTTAGATAAAAATAAATAGCAATGGTAAAAACAGATAATTCCTCGGAGGAGGTCTTAGAGCTCCCAATGTGGAATTGTTTTTTTTTTCAAGATTCTAGACACAAGAAGTTTAGAAGAAATGTATGCTAATTGACCCTCTCAAAGAAATGGAGGACAGATGCTGGAATGTTAGATGTATCTTCAGTAGCTGCTTTTAAAAAGATGCCTTTAAATGATGACCCAAATGTTTCATGTCATTAGGGAACTTACCATTGACTGCAAACTGCAAAAATAACTAAATAAATATAAATAAATACCTACATATATACATACATACGTGTGCACAGACATAGTTTGGTTGAACAAAATGAAACTACTATCAAAGAAAAGTATATGTACATCATTGCATGACAAAAACACAATAAAAAGAAATTTAAAGAAGTGTGATAGTTGATGTTCCAGTATGATGCATGGTCTGAAATTATGACAGGAAGCTTACCTTAGTGGCAGATATGAGGTGGATGAGGTTTTATTCAGGTAGTCTAGAGCAGTGTACAAGTGCATTGATCACATGGTTTTGGTTTGACTTTAATGTTTAGATAATTTAACCAGATACATATTGAAGAAGTCAACAATAAATGTGCTACATCAATGACTTTTATCATAGGAACATAGGAAAAAAAAGAGACGAGATCAGGAAAATCATTAAATTCCTAGCCATATACATCTTTAGGAAGGCACACTTAAAAGCTTGTACCTCCCCTTTCAAGCACTTAATAGTGATTACCTCCCAAGTGGAGCAAGGTTGTATATGACAATTCTGATGAAAATTTGTGTCTGTGCATCCAATCATCATGACTAGCTTTAAAGGTAGTCAAAGTAGTATTTTGATCTGTACAGATAATTTATTCAATAAGCTGGGAATACATATAATTGAGAACCTATCTCTCTAGCAAGCTTTGTTTGTTTGTTAGTGTAGATTTAGATCTCAGGTGTAGGTATTTGTAGACACCTTAGTTTTACAAAGATATATAAGTCAAATATGATTGGGGCTTTCACTGCCCAAAAGCAAGACACAAATCATCACAAAGCAGTCTGTAAGCTACTGAGTGTAACGAGAGTTGCTGTAATATATTGGGATAGTTGAAAGAACAAAAACTTTGGATTTTCTTGATTAGCTATCATTGGGCCTTTCCAGTTAAGCAATATGCTTCAATGTATTCATACTAAAGGGAATCACTGTATTTAGTTATGGGTCTGATAAGGGAAGCATAGAGTGGCAATGATTTCGTTGGATCTTGAAGATATTCTCTTGTTCACACAAGCCCCCAGATCTCTTATGAATGTATGTATCTAAAGAAAATTACAATTTAAAACATTTGAGGTAGAAACTGCTGTTTTCTGTGTTACTATGTGCCATATTTTCTTTGCATTTAGTTGGAGACCACTTTCAATACATCCGATATGCAAACTTCGTCACCCACAGTCCTGTGATATTAGACATGATATCTGCAAAATAAATGCCAAACTGAAGAGGTCCCAGAATTGATCACTGTAGTACTCTACTAATTACAATTTTATTTTCAGGGACGAGTAAATTTCATAAACTGGGATCTATCAGATAGCCAGTTTGTAGTCTTGCAGATAACATTGGGAGTTTACATTAACTTTGTCTATTTTCTAACAATACTAGCAGGGGGGATAGTGTTAAAAACCTTGGCCAGATTGAGATAAGGAATGTACACTAACTGTCCATTCTCCACAAGCCCTGTATCCTTTTCAAATAAATTTAGTATGTTCAGGATATAGAATCTGCCCTTGGAATCTAGATCCATGAAATTGCCTGTGTCTGCATAAATGAGTTCTCTGATGATACATTTCATGGTTTTGTATGAAGGCTGGTGAGGCTTATTTGCCTGTCATTGCCTTAAGAGGGACTACCCTTGCATAAGGGAGTTACAGTGGCTCTTCTACAGGGATCAGGAACAAAGCAAGTGGCTAGGTTAAGGTTGAAAATTTAAGGATCCATCAGATCAACCACGCACTCAAGTCTCTCAACAAAAAGTATTATGACTCTTTCATAGTCCATGTTGGAGTGAATGACTTGAGATGTACCTCCCTGGACTATATGAACAGAGACATGACTGAGCTCTCAGATTATGTGTCCCAGGAAGGTATATCCCTAACTCTAAGCAGCATTCTACCTTCACCCAGGATGATGCCTCAATATAAACAAAAAATGGTTGACTTCAACAATTAGCTTAAATTCTGGTGTCAGTCCAGGGGGATCCAGTATCTGTCAGCCTGGGAAGATATGATCGATAGACTATGCTGCTTTGCCAGAGATGGTCTTCATCTCTTGCCTCTTGGCTTTCAGTTACTGGCAAAGGTACTTGCTCCCTCCAGAGTGCCTTTTTTATGCAATATCATAACAACAAAATCCCTGATGTAAAAATAGCCACTAAAGATAAACTCAAGGTTATTCTGCTTAATGCAAATCTAAAGCAGAAACTGCACTCACTGGAAGCACTCCGTACCTTGGAAGATGCCAATGTCTGTGCAGTCACAGAGACATGCTTCAAGGCCACAGAGAGCATCCTGGCTATGCAAGGCTACAATGCCTTCCACATGTTCAGACCTCAAAACGAGCATAAAAAAACAAAGGCAGAGGTGTATCCATCTTCAATAAAGACAAATACACCTCAAGACTGGTCATACAGTACGACTCCCTAGAGCTACTCCAAGTATAAATAACTGTAGGTAAAACCACCTTCCATTTCATTGTTGGCTATAGATCCCCATCATAAACCATGAGAACCACTCTGCCTACCTGGATCTACTTGAGTCAATCACTACACAGACAAACACCTTGATCGTGGGTGATTTCAACTATCCCTCCCTCAATTAAGAGTCATATATGAGCACAAACACACCTGCCCTAAGGTTCCTGGACATTGTTATTACAAATGCTCTGGAACAGATAGTCTGCCCCACACAATGGGCTCAAACATCCTAGACTTAGAACTTACCAACATAGGGGGTGTCTGCACTATCTCCTGTGTGTTGACTTCCCTGGTAAAGTCTGATCATAAATCAGTCCTGTTCAAAGTAACGATCATACCTGACCTCCCCCCCAGAGCAAAAAAGGATGAAAATTTTCTCCAAAGCAAACTATAGCCTCATAAGTGATGGCATAAATAGTTTCAAAACCCCTTGTACCACTGTCAAGAATAACTCCTATACCGAGGTGTACACAAATAACTTGTATAAACACCTATTCAAATGTATAGACTCGGCTGTACCGGAAAGGATCAAAACAAGGTCCTCACAAAAAAAAAAAAAACACAGTGGTGGACATCAAGTGCAAATACAGCAATAGGAAGAAACTAATGTCTAAGAACAAGAGGGAACTGACTCGGCAGAGGAAGAACACTCTTTACAGCTTGAACAAGCAAATCAGATATCTTGTAAAGTCCTCTAAAGCCAATTAGAAAGCTAAACTAGCATCCCTAGCTAAGGATAATCACAAGGCATTCTTTAGCTACATCAGAAATCTAAAAGGGAAGGCCCAGCTTTGTGCAGAACTAGTAGTGGATGGTACCAGTCATACTGACATGGAGGACATCACCAACCTGCTAGCGGACAGATTTGGTGCAAACTTCACCCCCCCCCTCCCCACCAGAAATACTCCAAAGCATACCTGTCACCTGTCCTCAACCTAGTATTTCCAAAGAGCAGATCATAACCACACCCTCCATGGTCAAAAGCACAGACTCTATGGGACCAGATAACATTGCAGGCTGCTTATTACAAGGTCTGAAACAAGACCTAGTGGAACCACTTGGCACTTTCTTCAACCACAGTCTAAGTACTGGCTTTATCCCAGCAGAGTAGAAAACAGCAACAGTAATTCCCTTGCACAAAGGGGGTGCATCACTTGACCCTGGGGACTATAGACCCATAAGCTTAACCAGCCTTATCTGCAAGGCTATGGAGTGAATCATCATGGACCTTATCCAAAAGACATAGGTGATCTTCAAACTCTTGAGCTGACACAATTTGGCTTTGTTAAGGTAGATCATGCTTATTAAACCTGCTGAACTTCTTCAAGAATGTCACCAAAGCACTGTATGAAGGCAAAACAGTACATACAGCCTATTTTGACTTACCCAAGGCTTTTGACACAATCCCCCACTCAGGCATTATTAAGAAACTTACCCAGCTATGAAATAACCTGTATGTCACTAGATGGGTTGCCAACTGGCTCATTGACTGTATACATTCAAAGATGGGAATTCCACCTCTACCAGTAGACCAATTACCAGTGGTGTACCACAAGGATCTGTGCTGGGCCCCCTAATGTTTGGAATCTATTTCTCAGAAGTAAAAGAGAAAATAGATAGCCTGTGGCTTATCATGTTCGCCAATGACTGTAAATTGAATGCAATTATCGAGTCCCCCAATGATGTTGACATACTACAAAAAGGGCTTACACAGACAAATTACTGGTGCCAAAGCCATGGACTTAAACTAAATGCAGACAAATACATTATGAACCCTTGCAGCAAAGGGGAAGTCCCTGCAAATTACAATATTAACAGTAACCCCCTTAGCTCAAACCCTGTGGTGAGAGATTTGGGAACACATGTTGATAGCAACCTTAACTTCAGTCACCATGAGTCCATAGTGGTATGGAAGGCCTTCTATGTTGCACATCTCATAAGTAAGGGCATCACATCCAGAGCTAAGGATGTTATAACTCCCCTCTATGCATTCCTTATCAGACCACTAAAAGAGTACAATGCTCCCTTCTGTATGTACCTCACCAGACACCTGCAGCATCTGGAGAGACCTCAGAGGTTTCTCACCAAGAAAATTCAGGGCGTTCAACACATGAACTACATGGACAGGCTGAAGGCCCTATCATTTTACTTTGTATCTTACAGGCTGCTGACAGGCTTAGAGGTAACTTGTGCCTGACCTACAGAGCAGTTTCGGACCTTGCCCTAATGGAAATGCAGCACATCCATAAGTCAAATAGGACAAGATTCACTCACACTAGGGCTCTTAACTTAGCCTGCAACATTTACAGGACATGCTGGAGAGACAGATATATCTCCCAGACATTGCCACTCCACTGGAACAAACTCCCAATTCACATAAAACAGAGCTCCTCAATGACCTTATTTAAGTGTAACTTAGACAACTGGATGGGAGACAGTAAATTTACCAAAGAGGTGTCACCTATGTCCCCCATGGATAAGGGCAGTCGGTGCTGATCATAGACTCACACTCCAAGTATAGACTATACAACTTGGTCAATAAGAGAACATGGCTAACCTCATAAAGGCCTTAGGGCTAATAGTCTAGTAACCTCCTATGAACCTACAAGTACAGGCTTAGTTAGGAAATAGAGCCTATTATTTTGTCTGGTCCCAAGGAAGTAATCAAATACCATTAAATAAATAAAATAAATAAGTATTACTGTTAATCATTGAAGGGGGCTTTTAGACTCATTCTGAGTTGTTTTCAGGGTAAACTAAAGTTTCAGGGATACAGGGCATTGTCAGACCCCACTTTGATGGACCTCCTGCATATCCACAAAAAAAAAAACAGCACGAGAATTACCTGTTCTAAAGACTTAAAAATTGCCTGCGATATAATAGGACCTACTGAAGAGACAGGTATGTATCCCAGAGACTACCCGTCTATGAAACAGGCTCCTCATCCATGTGATGCAGAGTTCATCCCTAACCCAATTCAAGTGCAACTTGGACAATTGGATGGGGAACAGGAAATTCATCCCTGGTTTGCCACCCATGTCTCTAATGGACACAGGCAAACTGCAAACAATTCATCTCCCAGAGCATAGCTTGTAAATGTTTTATCTCCCAAGCCCCTGCTTACACTTATCAAGGGTAACATAACTGGTCAGAGATTTTGGATGCCTGGCTGTGCTTAAAAAGGCTCTTGCGGTTTTTAGCCTAGTAAACACCTATGAAACTTATGAAACTAAGAGAAAGATTTGTAATTTCCTTTGTATCTGTAGTAACCTTAAGCTCATATTCTGTTTTGCATTTTCTAATACTTAGGTTCTTCACATACATATCTCAGTGTGGTCTTGAAATAAGATGATTGAGATATTTTACCACCTTTCCCCATTTTCTGTCTAATTTTAATACAGTGTATTATCATTATGGCAGTTCCATCCATACCACTCGACTTCTTAGAGCGAGAAATCTGGACAAAGCCATAAATAATGGGAGAACAAAGGCCCAAAAATAGGAACACTTTTTAAATACTGTTCTTACAAACTTAGAAAATTTATAGAATAACAGGTTTTGCATTAGCATGAATTTTTTAAAGGATATGAAGTCTGAAATTCAAATGTCTGTCATTATTTTCTGACTTCAACTCTCAAAGATTTGCCAGAAAAACACAATTTTATGAGAAATGGACCAAAATATGAGGCAAAAATCTAGACATTCTGCATAAAGCTGTACAGTTAAGAGGTATGGACTTCCATCAGAGATGTGGACAAGTACTGACATTTATTTGCAGCTGTTTAAGTGCTGGTAAAAGTCTTGTTTTAGTCTAAGTCCAGATGTGTAGAACTTATGAAGAATGGGTATTGTGCAGAGGTCAATGCTATTTACAGAGGATGCTTTGTCACATTTTCTCAGTAATTATATGTGCTGTATAGTAGGTACCCTGTGATGACAGTGGCTGGTCTCAAGGTAATACACGTACAAGTCACAATGAGAATGGTGCTTAAACAGATTAATGAGTGGACCCTAACTGCCCCAATGAATCAGTGACAGTGCAAACCTGAAACAGATGAGATGAAATTCGGAAATGGAATAAGAACAATGCAGATATTGATTTGACACTAAGGATTAAGTAAGGACGCAGACAAACCATCTTTCATAAATATGACTATTTTACTCAGGAAAATTGAAGTACCAATGAATTCTTGCCACATATTAAAAACTATTAATAAGATTAATAAGAAAAAAATGCTGAATTTGTAAGAAAGGGGTTTCAGTCTGTATAATTAGTGGGATGTGCTGCCACTGAAGCAGCTAAACCTGAAAATGTATGTTGTATTTTTTTAACAAATGTTTGGGATTAGTTCAAATACTGGCATATTGCTGGATCACTCTCAACATTTTCAACATCTTAGGTTCATAGGTGTTTACTAGGCTAATTACCTCAAGGGCCGTTTTAAGAATAGCTATGCATGCATATCTCTGACAAGCTCTGGTGTCTTTGATAAGTGTAAACAGGGCCTTGAGAGATGAAACATACAAGCAGGGGCCTGGGAGATGAACCATGTACAGGCTGGCTGTGTCCATCAGAGACATAGGTGCCAAACCAGGGATGAATTTCCTGTTTCTCATCCAATTGTCCAAGTTACACTTGAATTGGTTTAGAGAGGAACTCTGCTTGACATGAATGGGGAGGCTGTTCCAGAGAAGGAGTAGTCTCTGGGATTCACGTCTGCATCTCCAGTAAGTCCTGTTTATATCACAGGCAAAGTTTAAGTATTTAGAATGGATAATTATGGTGCTGTTTGCCTTGTAGATATACAGGAGGTCTATCAGAGTGGGGTCTGACAATGCCTTGCATGCCAAGCTTAGAGTTTCACTCAACAGCCTGCAGGAGACAGAATATATTGATAGGGCCTTGAAGCAGTCTGCATAGGGCATGTTACTTATGCCCTATATTCTTTTAGCAAGAAACATTTGTGGATGTTCCAATTGTTGGCTATATCTATTTAGGTACATACCAAAGGGGCATTTGCTCAATTATAGATCTGATGAATGATGAATACAGTGGAACAGGCACATTCTTGGACCTAGGTACCAAACCTTCCTTTGTTTGTAAGTTGCACAACATAAAATGATTCCCTCACTATTGTGGAGATGTGATGGTCAAAAGCTGGATTACTGTCTAGTGTGTCCCCAACTCCATGACTACTGGCCCAGCTCTTAGGGGTGTGTTATCAATATGATAGTTATCAGGGGTGAATGACTTCCTGAAGGATACTATCATGCATTTTTTGGCATTTCGTTTTAGACCATGGCTCTGACACCAGTTATTTGTCTGTGTCAGCCCTTCCTGGAGACTTTTGTGTCAGTGGGGGATTATATGACCATTCTTAATTTGCAGTCATCTTCATTTTAACATTTTATTTATGTAGATATTTTATTTCTTTATTTAGTTAATGAATTTTATTGACTGGGGTAGACTGGGTGGTGTTATCCCCTTTTCAGCAGAGCTCCTGCAAGAGAAAAGCTCCTGTAAAAAAATTAGCATTTTATATAACAGAAAAAATGTAAAGCTTAAAGTTACAGGATGGACATGCAATAGCTAAAAGACAGCTATAGTAAACAAAATCTGCAATCAGTAAAATATAGAGTCATTACATATTAATACAAGACAAATTGGCATTCACAGTGAAATTTAAAATGTCAAATTACAATTTGAAATGTATCTCGAGGAGAAATAAGAGATGAGTGAGAAATATGAGTACAACACAGGCAAAAGGTGATAAAAAGTAGAAATGAGAGTAGAAAAGAAAAGGTTAGCAGTGTATAGATTTGTTAATTGATATAGAGAAAAAGAAAGCTGTAGTATTTTGTCAGTGCTTCCTGTCTCAAGACAAGCATGCAGTCAGTTCTCTGCCTCCTACTTGTCGTCATCTTTGATATGATTGCGCATTATGACAATTTTATTCCAAAAATTGTCTTCCTTCTCAAAGCATGAAATTCACCGGGTTAGTAAAGTTACTTGCATGCCATTAGATTGGGCCTTTCCTGCTGGCTGCCACTTGCCTGGAACAGCAAATGCCTGACCTCCCACTGACCTGATCCTACTAAATAGAAACATAATTTAAGCAGAACCCTAGCTGTTAACCTAAAAATCTATTCTGGGTTCAATTCATTATTTTGTATGCAATTAATCTGATTGGATACTAAATATGTATTCACATGCATATGCCTGTAAAATGTTCTTGGATTTCAGGGATGTCACTGACTTTGGCTCAGAATTTTACTCTGTCCCTCTTAGAATTTGTGATTGTTTACAAAAGGGAGGTAGATTGTAATCAGAAAAAGAAAACAATTACACATACAGACTTCTTTTATCTCTAAATAATGCAAGCAAACTCAACTCCACTTACTCTGTCACCATTGAAAGTCAGTAACACTAACATTTAAAAAATATCCCTGATTAAAGACCACTGTCCCTGTTTTTTTTTCTTCGCAGAGGAGTCTGTCCTTGCGTCTGTCAGAGATTTGCACACACACATCCTCTGATTATTACATTAAGACATGATTATGAAACAGCTAGAAGATTTTGTTGAAGGCAACAGACAGTGGAGGAGGATACAATGGACTGATGACCTCTACAACAAATGCTTGAAACCAGGGTAACAGCATTTCATATACATACACACACACACACATATATATATATATATATATATACACACACACACACACACACACATATATATATATATATATATTTATACACACATATATATTCAGAACAGTGATGGTCTGTTTTATTCAAATATAATTTGGTAATATTTTTGTCCTGTTTTCTTTGGGACTATATTAGATAATCAAAGTTTTAAAAGTTCGAACATCTAATAAAAAAAAAAACTACACAAATAACCTATCTGAACATTTTAAGGAGGGGGGCAAGCCTCCATACACCCCCATCACCCCTCACTCTTTCAATAAAACAACTCCAAGATTGCACTACAATGCAGAAAAGGGAAATCTTCCCATTACGCGCTGTATGGAGATCTCCGTTAAAATGTTTGAACTTTAAAAAATTTGATCATATGGTGTCGACCATATGACAGTCGAACTTTTGAAAGTTCAATTATCTAACATAGACCCTTTTCTTTAATATTGTTCTAAATGAAATGCAAATACAGTTGAAGCAGTTGAGTTTGCGATCATATAAAAAAGTGACTTTCTGTTTTGTGAAATTTGGATCTGTTATACCTGCTCTTGGTGAAAATGCTTAAGCATCAGAAGCACACAGAAAAAAAAGGTGAATGACATAACACTAAATGTTGCTTCCCATAGAAAATCATTGCCTGTGCAGTTTGTAAATGTTTGCCAGTAATGATTCACCTTGATATTTATATATATATATATATATATATATATATATATATATATATATATATATACATATACATATATCAGTTTGAGGGTATTTTCCCTTCCGAGTTTCAGGCATTTTTTCATCTTTTCAACTTGTTGGCATATAGGAAGTCGGGATTTCAGAAGAGAGCCATGATTTTTTTAATAGTAATGCATATATTATTGTGCTAATGAAATATAACTGTGCATTCCTACAAACACTTAACTTTTGGCTATATTGCTTGAATAGAAAAATGCATTCTGATCTGTATATAAGCTTTTTCTTTCTTTAAAACCAGAGAAAACGGTATACATGTAAAAATATTTTTGTTAGCGTACAGAGTTTTCTGTCCAGCATAAGAAACTATCATAGGGCAATAGTTGATAGAAACATTACCTTTATTATTATGAATTTTTAATTTTCAGAAGATTCCTAGTGATTTTCTTGGCTGAAATTGGCTCAGAGCAATATAATTGCTGGCATATAATTACATGTTTAAATAATTACAGCTATTAAAGCCCATAAACATAAACATAGAAAAGCATCAGTCCTTTTCTATATTCATGCTGAAGTGTCATTTCACACCTGTCAGTTCAGCAGCGGGAAGTGAAACTGAAGCAATATTTGTACAAAAAAAAAGCAAATTATCTTTCATTTCCAATGCCTCTCAAAAATATTCCATCCACACAATTTTATATAAACTGTTCTCAATATACTGCTGGTACATGATAATAAAGTTTGATTAGAGCCAAAACCTTGAGAATACTCCACATGATTTTGTTGCCATGTAGAAGAATGACCTAAATGCTTGAGTACTGAATAATTTGTGTTCCACTGGACACTATAAATAATATTGAATATATATTTATACAAATACACACACACACACACACACACACACACACACACACACACACACACACACACACACACACACACACACACGCGCACACACACACACACACACACACACACACACACACATATATATATATATATATATATATCAAAGTTTTTTTTTCCTGTGGAATACAAGATGTACTGCGGATCAAGACAGAAATGCCTTTATACATGCTGTCCACAAAGGTATAACACCTCAGTGAGAGAGATCTGCAGTCTTGCAAATCTAGAGGCACACTTGGATTATGACCATTACGTTTGACTCAATGTTTTTTTTTAAATATGGCTATGCTTCATTGCAACAATAGGAAAAAAAATCACCAGTGTTAAAATATTTGTTTGCAATTTTTTGTTATAAACATCAATATAAATTCCTGTGTTGTTTTTCACTTTCATTCCCAAAGGTACACAGAAACTGGTTCTGAAAATATTTCTTCTCAAAGGAATTAAAATGGCTCTTGGGTTATTGACATTTGTTTCTAGTAAATTTAGGAGACATAACCACAGTTTAGATGAACAATGCAGCCATCATACTGCGTGCATGTATGTTTGTCGGGGGGGGGGGGCTGTTTTTAGTTGTCCCTGACCTAATAGATATATACTGCAGAATGTAAGACTATATGTTATAAATAAACAGAACAAACAGTTCCCTTAGCTGGCTAATGCATGGCAATTTTCCAGCACAGAGCCAAGATTACAGTGCTACACCTGGAAGTTATTATGTGAAAAAATGGACAGATTAGAATGATATGATGCCTGAGGCAATAATCTCTATAAACTGCACCCCATTTTGAGTCAAAGATATATGTAATGCACTGAGATACTTATGTTTCTGCAATCTGTAATACTTAAATGGATACCTTTCAGAGTTGTGGCTTATTATGAAAAAAAAATGAAAAATATAGAAATCACAAATTTATGCAAGGAAATAAGCAGGGAAAGAAATGAAAGTCATTGTGATTTCCAAATAAATCAGAATAAGAAATAAAGATTTCAGCTTGCACAGACTTTTAATCATGGTTCTATACTCACAACTAGAAAAAATATTTAAGGACTAGCAGTTTCATTTCAGCGATATCATCAGCCTTGTTTTCTGTTTAAAGTTCTCACAAATTTCTTCAATCAAGTTGCATAGAATTCTACACAAATTAATACGATCAGTTAAAATAATATCACTTTAAACTCATTATAATAGCATTATTGCTTATTTTCTGTTGTGCAATTAAATAACAATAGCAAAGTCATGCAGCAGGTATGCAACAAAATGACTCGTGCAAGTAACGCTGAATAATAATAATCATAATGAAAATAATAATAAGAACTATAGTAATAATACATTATTTTGGAAAAAAATATGCTATAGCAATCTTAACAACTGCATCTCATTCATGCCAACATTATATTTCAAAAATGTGCAAACAATGAATAGATTCATAAATGGGAAGACAATGAATATATTGAAAATGTAACAATGGTGGAATAAACCTTGAAATGATACTAATTTAAGTTCCTAAGTGCCTAAACCAAGGTAGAGAACATAAAACTACAAATAAAAATAATAATAAAAAAATACAATAAAAATTGGAACTGCAATTGTCATAAGGTAGAAAAACAAAGTAATTAAGATATGTTTTCAAAATTAAGAAGGATTTGTGTTTTACTTCCAGTGAACCTTACTCTTGAACCCTCTCTAAGCCTCTTTAAAAAAGGCCTCAGAGTATTTTAAAATGCACTGGCTCTCTCCATGCACCAGCCCAGATTAACCTCCATAACTACTCCCTAACTTAACAGTACTGTACACACTTCTTGCTCACAAATGTTTGCAGTGCCCTTCTTGTTCTGTACATTACTTTGTAAATAATAATTATTGCTGTAATCCACCTGTTTTATATTTTAAAATTGTGAATCCCTCTTGAGGGCCACACCTTGCAGACTTTAGAATATGCTTGGCATGTATGTATGTTTTTTTATTTGTGTAATTGGAGCTTTTCTCCCCTGTTAAAATTGTGAATTCCTCTTGAATGCCACACCTTACAGACTTTGTAATACCCTTGGCATGTATGTATGTATGTATGCATGCTTTTATCTGTGTAAATGGAGCTTTTATCCCCGGGCCTCCGCTGAAAATGGACATGTATCCAGTCAGACTATCCCAGTCAACAAATGTAAAATAAATAAATAAATAAATTGTGGGTTCAAATAAAGTTTCCTGAAAAGGTAGAATTTTAGGGACATTCAAAAATGGAGGCCTCAGAGTTGCAGTCTTGTATAATGGAAGGTATATGACTCCATAGGGCCAGGACTACAGCTAGACAGGCAAAATCTAATCTACTTGTGTTCTCAAGCAAATGCCAAGGACAACCAGCAGACCTTCACAGGATAAACAAGAGGGCACATCATGTGACAATGGAGTAGCAGTACCTGTACACAGACAGGAATCGAATTCTGCAACATGTGAAAAGTCATATGTAGGACATTATAAACTGACTTTGCCATGACTGTCAGATAGAAAAAGACAAGAATAACAAGGAAATATCACTGATGTGAGGAACTCTAGCCACAGATATGGCAGTAGAGGTCTGCAGTCATGGAAGATAGCTATGTTCCAGCCCAATATAAGTGCCATTAAAATAGTCAAACTAAGAAGACACAAGGATGTGAACCATTGAAAAATGGTCAGAAGAAAATAGAAATTGCTTGATCTTGTAAATTTTTTTCTGATGAAAATATGCTATTTTCATGATAGTTAGCACATAGTCTTTTGGTGTTTTCCTATCATCAATTATCATATCCTGATCTCATATAAAAGAAGGAAATTCCATATGAGTAACACATAAAAGTGGAAGGAAGGAATGGAAACAGTGGAGGTATGAAGAATAGCTGAGTGCCTGCACAAGCTTTGCTGCATTTTTCACAGGTCAGATCTTAGGCTGACATAAGGTTATTCAGCTAAAGGTGTCATCCAAGTAATACCCTGGAGTCATAAAGTCTTGTAAAAGAGCCTGGCAGAAGGAGATGGATAATTGTCTGTCATCACTGTAATCCTGATAATAAATACTTTTTCCGTTCCTAACCTCAAATGGTGGCAACATACACATGACATAAAAAGGAGCTAAGACAGAGCCCACAGAAAATCTGTCAGCTGTTAGCTACTGGTAGACCATTTGCTATGTTCTGAAAGGAAATGGGGAAAACCATCATAATGCCATGCAGCTAGTGCAAAGATGATCCATCAGGATTCTGTGGTCCATATTATCAAAATGCACTGGCAAATAAAGATTACAGAGGTCCAAGAATGAGTCTGTATGCTGACTTTTCACCTTAAGGTTGACACTAACCAATCAAATGAAGCCAGTCAAGATACTGTGTCTATATTAACAGTCAGCCTGACAAGAACTATACAGGTCATGGCATGTTAAACAGGAACACATTGACATATAAACCACTTTCTAAAGTGATCTAAAAATTGATTTTTAAAGTAATCTAACAAAAATGTATGGTTAAAGGTTAAAAGTCCATTTTTCAAACTGGCTGGATAAAATGTGGTTTCATGATAAAGGAGGTAAGAAACTCTTGCAACAGCATATGGTTAAAGGTTGAGAGATATTTTTTTTCTAACTAGTTGGATAAAATGTGGCATCATGATAAAGGTAGTAAGAACCTCACTTTTAACATGGAAAGAAAACACATTCTCTCAGACAAGGAAAGAAATTAGTCTAGTAAATAATTGGACAAAAAGTATTAAATCAGATTTTTATCAACCAGGATTGCCCTGAATCAATAGTGAAAGAGGTTACCCATATTAATTAAATTAGTTTGATGACCACTTCATAGTCACCATAAGAACAGTTAGCTATAATGAAGTCAAAAGTAATGACAAAATGGTTGCATCATGTTTCCTGGAGAATAATTTGCTTGATAAGGTTCACTTTATCTTCAAAATTTCAAGAAGCATATTGAAAGGAGTAGAAAAGCATACCTGTGATCTGCAGATTGGCTGCACTGCCACCTAGTGGCCTGAAAGAGCATCACTGGATAATTATGTGCAGTAAAGATGTCCTTCTGTAACAATGTTCTTTCTCTTGTACAGATGTCTTCTATGGGAGATCTCTTTTGACATGAAACATAACTGGTCTCCAAGCTAAATGTGCCTTGGCAACAAACAGATTTTCCTTCATTAGTGCTCTAACTATCATGTTATTCAGTACATGCTGCGAATTCTATAATGCATCTGCGGTTCATACAATGTACTCATTGCCTGGGACATAAATGTATTGGGCTGTTTGGCCCAGAGAATTAATGCTTGCAGAAATATGAGATCAAACAAAATGTTAGGCATTCATCACTTTTAGGAAATAGTCTGATAAACAAATGAAGGAGCCCCTGAAGTGTTTAGTGAAATCCTTACCTCAACAGCATCTTCGTATCAGGTGCCCAGGTTAGTGGGAGTCGCAACTTGATTTAATCCATGTGATGATCAGACCATGTTACTGGTTATACCTACATGCATATGGTGTCAATACTGAGATGATAAAGAAAGTCCAGTGAGTGCCCTTGAACATGGATAGCAGTAATTTCCCACCTGCATGAAGATGAAGGACTCTACTTTGTTAGTGAGTTGGATCTTAATTAATAAAGTTTGGATTAGTAGGGTAGCCTTAATAAGATGTTCTTATATTATATATTTTAATTTATCTCTTATCTTTTTAGTTTCAGTTCTAAGGTAGCACAGTCTGAGTTTACACTATGGTGTTAAGGGGGAAGGGGGACTTGGTTAAAAAAGTGAGTTTAATGGCTTTATTGGTCTTAACAGAACCACCCTCTGTAACCACTCCTTTGGTCTGAATAACCTGATTATGTATAAATAATGAATACCTTTAATGCTTTTCATTATACATAACTAGGATCACTTGTTTGTGTGTTTCAATAAAGGATATTCCTTTTTAACTCAACTGTGGACTACCTACTGTTTTATTATTTTGTAATACTTATTTTAAAATTTGACTTTTATTAGTGAACTAGGTGCATAACATATTTCAAGAAGTGAACTTCACACCCTCCACACTGCAAAGTTTCTGCTTTGTTTGTTTTTGACCCAGTATAGCCTGCATACTGGATTTTCTGAGACTTCGAGGGATACCATGGAATTTACTTTTTGAAGATGAAGCACTCTAAATCATAAAGCAGATCCAACAGGTTCATAGGTTAGTACTAAGCTAACTGCCCTTGCAAGCCATTTTAAGCCTAGCCAATTATCCCTTGTGAGACTCAAATTCTGCACCTTATGCTTGCAAGGCAAACACCTTAACCATTAGGCCACCCTCCCAACCAAGATAATTGATTTTCTCACTGACACAGGCACTAAAGTCACTATTAAATAACAAGCATGACTGGCAGTTCACTAAGGTCAATAAAGAAATCAGCATTTTTTTACAGAAAAGCACTAAGATAGCGTGGAGAGTATAGCATGAGGATATGAAATTCACTCCCATTCCCAAGACATACAACAAGGAATTAGTTCCCTCAACATTCAAGAGAAACACTTCAGAATTATATGAAAAATAACTGGCCACACCACTTTCATTGCTGATCTGTCTAGAACTCTGAATCCCATCAAGGCCTGTAGGAACCAACAAGGTAAAGTGTGATCCCGAGCAATCGTCAGTTTAGTTCTCCCAGGTAAATGCTGGTTCAACCAAGTGAGGCAAGTTAGAAAAAAATACAAGGTTTGTTCTAAACTGTCCTGGAATTAAAATTACAGTATTATTCAGATCAAGTAAATGTAGAAAGTAAACCTGCTGCAGCCACCCAAGCTGAAGTAAAATGGCTGAAATTGTTAAACTCAGTTCCTTTATTAATAAAGTTAAACGTAATCCTGCTACTGCTGTCTGGATAAGCGCTTTCGGTTATTGAACCTTCATCAAATCCTAAAGATAAAAGCAGCTTCCTTTCATTTAAAAACAGCTTCCAGCAGCTCATTCATTCAATCAACCAATAAAGTGTTGATGTATGGACACACCTCTCATTCAGAGTGCATGTTCTATTTACTTAGTGTTAGATAAAATCTTTGAGTTTTTAAAGTGAAATAACACAGGATTGATGCATATGCATTATTTCTTTAGAGACCTTCCTTTCAAGATGGGTTTGAATGGTACAATTTCATTTAATCCAGGTTTCTGGTCTGCTCTAAGGTTCATAATCCATTTTCTTTCCTCAGTTTAGTTATAGTTGGCCAGATCCCCGCCTTGTATTGTTTCTACTAGCCTGCTTATGACCATAAATTTAAAAATGTGGTCTCCATTGACTTTAATATGACCATATAGAGCATTCGTATTTACTTGATTTCTAATGTCCTGACAGTGTCTCAGGATTCGCTCCTTGAACATTATATTTGTTTTCCCCACATAGAAGGATGGGCAGCATTGGCAATAAGCAATATAAATCACATTTTTGCTCCTGCAAATCACAAACTCTTTGAACCTGTATTCCTTCTTAGATGTTGGCTGTATAAATAAATTATCCATTTTAATATCTTGACATGCTTTATAAAATCCACATTTATAGGTGCCTACTTTGTTCGTGGGTGAATGTTCTGTGTCCAAGTTTCGACGATTCCCATGGCATAAGAGCCTTTTCAGATTTTTCCTATTCTTAAAGGAAAAACTGGGTGTCTCCCCTACAATGCTCCTCAGGTTCTCATCTGAAATCAAAACAGACCAGTTCCTTTTTATGGTCTCTAGTATGAATGCATTGTCACTGCTATATGTAAGACACAATCTCATCTTGTTTTCCTTCT
Organism: Protopterus annectens; assembly: GCF_019279795.1. Classification (NCBI taxonomy): domain Eukaryota; kingdom Metazoa; phylum Chordata; order Ceratodontiformes; family Protopteridae; genus Protopterus; species Protopterus annectens. The sequence goes on along the minus strand of NC_056726.1, from coordinate 1,668,797,478 downwards.
TACTCTTCTCATCTTTTTCCTTACTCAACCAGTGGGAAAAATATGGTCTTCCTTTGCCAATTCATAAGTCTGATGCTCTATTCATGCTTTTTATGACTTCATCTTTATTATATCCTCTTTCCATAAAGTTATCAAAAATGTCATCTTTAGTGCATAGTTTTGATATACGTTTCACTTGATTCTCCACTATATTTTTAAAAATATGCTATGGGTGCATACTGGTCCTATGGAGCATGTGATTACGCCATGTTGTCTTCCTGTGCATAGATGTATCTATCCCATATACATGATCCAATGTCAGTTGGATATCAAGGAATTTGGTGGTAGTATCAGAAAAATTCAATTCAAATCTTAAAAAAAGATGTGGTGTTACCCAGGAAAGACTCAAAACTTTTGAGAGAGTGTTCATTGCCTTCTCATAAAATAAAGATGTCATCAACAAAATGTTTATATACAACTGTGTTGTTATTCCAGCTATTGAGAGTATCCAAGCACCATTCTTCCTCCCATTGTGCCAACACTATCTTGGCATAACTGTTGGTGCATGGGGTTCCCATGGCCACTCCAGATTTCTGCCAATAATATTCATTCCCATACACGAAGATATCGTTAGATAGTATTTCATCTAGAAGGCTACATATCACATTTATATTATCATTGGTCTTTTATTTAAGTCCAAATTGTCTAACTGCTGCTATTCCATATTTGTTTGGTATTGATGTAAACAGGCTATTCACATCCAGAGTTGCCATTATGATACCTTCATTGGTTTTCCTCATTGTTGTGCTTTCATAAAGACATTTTTAAAAACCTTCAGAATCTTTCACAACTGTTCTTGCATGTGGTAGTAATCTCTTCAATTTTTCTTCCACATATATAGAAATGGGTTCAGTCACCCATCCTTCTCCATTGACAACTGGCCTTAGAGGTGGATCCATCACATTCTTGTGGACCTTGGGTAATCCATTAATGTTGGGTATCTTCGGATGCTGTGTGTAAAAATAATCATACAATTCTTCCGTGATAGTTCTATACATTAACTTTTCATAAATGCCATCATTCACATTCACTATTATTTTGTTGACACCCTTCTTTGATATTCTTTGATAGATTGATATATCACTTAGCATTTCCTTCATCTTGTTGTCATATCTGATTCTTAATCCATCACAATTACAGCTCCTCCTTTGTCTGCTGCTTCCACCACTATGTCCCTCCTTCTTTGAAGTTTATTCAATACTAGCCTTTCTTGATAAGATAGATTATAGAAATGTTGTCCTTTCTCTTTCAGTCTATATTGTTCTACCTCTTTTTCACAAAGCCGCATGAAAACATATATAGTGGGATGGCTTAATGGAACAAGGGTGCTGGGTCTTTTAAGTATGATTTTATTTTCATGTTCTTGTGTCTCAGTATAGCCAATAATATTCCTTAGTGTCAGATTCCTTCCAAAACACCTTATGTCTATCATGAATTCACTCAAGGGAGATGATAAGGAGGGTATAAAACTTAACCCCCTCCTTAAATGTTCATTTCATTCCTACTCAGTTCATGTCCAGATATATTTAATACCAGCGAATCTACAGTTTCCGTCTTTACACTTTTCTCTTTTTCCTTTCTTGGCATATTGAGCGTGACTGACATGTATTCTTCCCTTGTAATAAAAAAGGGAGTGGATGTTGTAAAAGTAAATGCACAGCTCCTTCCTTGGGCCTAGTTCCATTGTTTTGTTCTGATGGATTAGAACTGTAGATCCAGTAACATCAGACCTCTCAACCAATTGGGGACAAATTTCAACAGAATCAGGGACAAGTCAAGAAAAAATCAGGGACAATCAGGGACACTTTTAAAATATTAGTGCTATTAACTTGAAACATTGACAGAATCAGAGCATATGAATTAATACACACTTTCTTAAATTACCATACAATAAGTGTGATTTTTCTAGTTGTTCTCATTCTAATTGTGCTTATTTCATATGACACATTTATATTCATAACATTTTAAATTCATTGAATGAAGGAGGTGTATCTGAAATCCAATTTCTAGTTATTATTTTCCTAGCCACTGCTAGGATAGATTTTCTGAAGTAAAAGAAGTTTATAACTCTTAATTAGTGTAATTATTCATTAAATGTAATTCACCACCTTTCGTCCAAAAGTCACTAGTTTTAGGAGGGATTCAGAGGGACAGAGTTAAAATTTGTGTCAAAATCAGGGACAGTTGAGAGTTATGAGTAACATTACTAATAGATGCCTCATCTCTTAGATGCATGTATGTTTCAGGATCTGGAGCTTCTGTAATCCCTTCATCTAACTCCTGAACACATTCATTCCTTCTGGCTGACTGTTTCTTATTACTGTTCATGATTCTGTTGTAATACACTTCAGCCTCCACTATTACACCAGTTGTTTGCCTTATTTCATTTATCGGCTAAGTAGGTTGTTCCCTTGCTGTAGATGTCTGTTTTTGTCTGTTTGTTGCTGAGAATAAGCCTTTCTGTTCCCTTGACCATTCAAACCATTGACCCTTCCTAAGGTCATTAAAGTCTCTTGCTAATTTCGCACTTTTAACATTTTTCAGTTTGGTATCATAAACCTCTAGCTTGTCTTGTAGCTCTCCCAATCTCATCAAGTCATTGTCTGAGAGTTCCATTAATTCAAATTATTTTTGTGTGGTATCTAATAACCGAGCTGTTTCATCCTCTTGCAGCTTAAATAACTCAATTATCAGTTTCATATAGTTGAAGCTGGTTTCAATATTTATTTTTTGCCATTTGGCTAATAAGTCTGGATATGTGTTGCCATATGTTGGCATACACCTTACTCGCAAACCCCTCGGTATGACCTGATGGTGAAGGCAGGCCTCCATGTGAAAATGCTGCCACTGCAGACGCTTCAGTCTATATGCAGTGTTCTCAACATCTTTAAAAATATTTTCAAACTTCTGTGAGTCAAGCGTATTTTTCAACATATTAATATTCCCATTCTCTAAATTCAAGTTAAGCAATGGATTGCTTATGTTAGTCAAACAGTTATTCACAATCCTCTTTGTTGGTATCTCCATGGCTCTAGCACTCAGCTTATTTTAAAAAAAATAAAAACTCAGCTTGTTTCAAAGTGTAAAAGCTTGGTGTGGCATACTCAGTGACAAGAAAAACAACATAAACAAAAAGATTCACTGAGCTCACCACCAAATTAGTGGCAGCAGCAGGTTTGCTTTCTACATTTACCTGGTTTCCATGTGTACTGCCTTTGGTGGTGAGCTCAGTGAATCTTTTTCTTTCTGTATTATTCAGATCCAGGTAGAGCAATTTATCTGTTATGATGGAGATGGTATATTAATATCAGGGGTACAAGATCAACATAGGGTGAACCCCTATCATAAGTGTGCTACATCTTGTAGTGGTACCTGGTCATCTATGTCCATTACTAGCCTATATATGAGGGTATGTGCAGAATCAGAAGCTACTGTCTACTACTCTCTGATACTTGGCAATTTGCTAACCTATAAAATTGTAAAGATGGGCTATGATCAACACACATGGATAATTTCAATTAGCAAAAAAGTACAACAAAACCAGATAAAGAAAAATTGCATCATATGAAAGCAGATGTGGCAAAATAATACCACACAATTAATCTGTAATCATTCACATTAATGGTACAAAACAATATCAAAAATATGTTGAATATGTTGTTAAAGTAAAATGATAAAAAAAGACAACAGATATCCCAATAAAAAATGTAAAAAAAAGAAAAAGGAAAAAAACAAAATCCAAAGTGCAACCCATTCCTTCACAAACCATTCCAAGATAACTAAAATAAATTTTCATCACGATGCCAGCAATAAAAATCATGTACAATTGCAGGTCTTTTGGTAATATTTAAACAGGACAGAAGAATCTTTCTAACTTTTAACCTAAATAATACAAGAGAAAAACAGAGCTGTGCAGTTTAATAAAATTCCAGGGATATTAAAGGCAAAACTGAGAAAAGGGAAGTGACAGGCAGAGGATGACTGCAAACATGGTAAGCATATGTAACAGCAGAAGGTAACCAATCCCAGGAGTACTTAATATACCAGAAGGTAACCAGTGACAGTCTTTGAATCCAAAGTAAAAAATCCTTGTTAAATATGTAACAGTCCCAACTTGTCAGTACAATGTCACTGGAGACTGTCTGACTGAAGAAATTAAAATGGTGAAAAACTGAGGAATGTCAACATTAGTAACATAGTCAGCAGTGGTGGCTGGTGACTTCAAATCAAAGGGGGGCTGCAGGAGACAGCTGAATGGGTGGGGTCAATGGGAAGGGGTGCGGCCAACTAGAAAGGGGAGGAGCTATGCTCAAAACCACAAAAACTAAATATACTGCCCTAGGTGCCAAACCGTCATTATGAGAGTCCAATCAAGACAAAATGAAGTGTAGAAGAATAAAAATATTTCAATGCATTGGCTGCATGTCTGCTTAATATCTAGATGGAAACAAAAAAAGTTGTGAGGCATGAAAAAATAAATTACTTTTTTTAAATACATTAGTGGAATGCTAGTCAAAATCAAGTATAAGAAAAACAAGCAGCACTCAACTCAAACCACTTCTTACACTGCAGTTCTAATTATAATTTATATTCAGTTTTATTAAAGTACCAAGTAACATGCCGAAAGCAGAAATCTCTGATGTCCCCACTTGTAAAAATGTTCCTTATCCAAAAAAAGACCTGCTGCCTGACATCTACTTGTTTCATGGGGAAAACATGATCAAAGTAAAAAATGAAAAGCAAACAAGAAATAAGCTCAAGATACATTGCTTAAAATGATTACTGTACAGGTTATGGACCACACTAAAAGGATTACTGTACAGGTTATGGACCACATGATTGGCATTCTGTTTACATGTAAAGCCTGCAGAGATGACTGGAAGTCTCCAAGTGTAATGAGACTCTTAAAATAATGTAATCCTGTCCTTTATTACAAATACTGGCATATGCATTTCAAGACCCAAGGCTTATACATTATCTAGTTAAGTATTCTCTACATGGCAACAGAAAGGCTTTCAATGTCGGCAATTCTTTAACAGTATGCTTATTAAAGCTTACTTGCATCTTGCAATCTCAGCCAAGCTTACCTAATGGTCATTAAAGTATTGCTACTTAAACACAAAGCAACAGGCACTTTGAGTAATAAGCATAAATCAACAGTACAAAAAAAATGACCGAAACCAGACCATTCTGTAAAAATCAAGGACAGATGAAAAGCTACTCTAGTACTTCTGTCTACTTTGGATGGGGGGATACTCTGCACATTTATACTGCATAACTACTCCTTGCCTTGCTTCAACACATCCAGAGTCAATACATGGGGGAGTGGGGTGCAACAAGTATGTCACAGTTTGAAATGTCTCTGGCTGACTTGTGATGGCCCTGACACATTTGTCATACCTCTCAACCTCAGAGCAAGAAATCTGGACAAAGCCATACAAAGAAATGGGACAAAGGCCCAAAAATAAGGACAATTTTTAAAATATTGCTCTTATAAACTTAGAAAGATAATAGAGGTCTTGCATTAGTATGCATTTTCTGAATGGTATGAAATCTGAAACTCAAATGTCTGTCATTATTTTCTAACTTCAGTCTTTAATGATTTGTCACTAATTTGCCAAAAAAACACAATTTTATAAAAAATGGACCAAAAATGTGATGTAAAAATATAAAATAGCAACACAATACAGCTGGGAACCTGTCAAAGAAGGGATACTTTAATATTAGTACTGCTAACTTGAGCAGCTGACAAAATAAAATAATCTACATGCATTTCTGAAATAAAAGTAATCTGATTATTACAGTTATTTCTTAATTATAAACCCTCCATGTTTTCTTCCAAAATTGCTATTTTGCAGAGGGATCATTAGGGGAAGAGCAACATTTTGAGACAAAATCAGGGACAGTTGAGAGGTTTGGCTATGCCTAATTCTATAAAGCAATTTATTTGCATGTACCTCTCAACCTGTTAATGCAATAAATCTGGACAAGGCCAAATATATTGGGGGAACATATAACCAGTACTAAAAATTGCTCTTGTATAAACTGAGACAGTTGATAGAACAGGTCTTACTTTAGCATGCATTTTTCTGAAGGTTACGAAGTCTGAAACTCAGTGTGTCATTATTTAGTGACTTAATTCCTAAATGATTTGCCAGAAAACCACAAATTTTATGATGATCAAACCAAAAATAAGAAACAAAAAAATCTATTCATTCTTTGAAAATCTGGACAGTTGGGAGGTATGGTTCAGCTGGGGCTGCCTAAGTTTGCCGCCCTTCCCCTCACAAAACCATGGTCGAATGGAGCCTCCCCTGCAGCCATTCAAATGATCCATTACTTGGCTATTTCACTCCATTTACCATAAACACTAATGTGCATACTGATTTACTTCTATGATGATTTGAACTTCATTTGAAAGTTCTATTTTGCATTTTACAGCACAAACACTAAGACATCTGCTAAACAAACTTGGCATTAAAACTTCTCTGCCATTGAAACTCACATTCATTGAAACAACATTGAAACCCACATTCAAAGAAAATAAATTTTACCCATGGCAGATAAAGATTAATTCTGGGCTGTTTTCAAATCATAGGCCCCTTGCATATGAAACATACATGTGCTCTTTGATACACCTTCCTATTGCTTTGAACATTTTTCCAGTAAACAATGAAACAAAACACATGCACCAATGACAAAACTGCCCAATTCAGAACATTTCCATCATAAAAGTCTACTCAAACTTCTACAGTCCACTATTATCAGTAAATATGCACAATTCTACAGTCCACCATGATCAGTAAATATGCACAATCTCTGAAGTAGTAAAAAAGTCATCAAAATAATTCCATGTTAAATAAATCTGTAATGAAGAGGTTGCTGCTAGCAATCACCTTTATATTTCATGGTTTCCTCGAAAAATAAAGTGTCTGATGCCCCTGAGGAATAAATTGCCTAAATTACATTAAAATAAGCTAGTAATATTGCAATAGGAAATGGATGGCAAACTGATAACAGGCTCATAGTTAGTATCTTAACTTTCAGTACGGTAGCATTCACCCCTTATGGGAGTAGAACCAACAACCTTCGGCATCAAAAGCAAGTACACAACCTGTTATGCTATTAGCAATGTGAGCTGACTTAGCATAATCAGCACTAAACTTCTGTTCCCCTGCAGCTCTCAGCTCCTTGTAAAATCTACTCAATACTCAACTGCATCTCAACTTCGCAGCACAAGAAATCTGGAAAAAGCCAAATTTATTGGGGTGGGTCAAAAGGGCAAAAAACAGGGACACATTAAACATTGCTTGTATAATCTTGGAAAGCTGCTAGAATAAAATGCTGTGTTACCACCATACATTTTACTGCCAAGGTCCCTGTGCAAAAGAGTCAGAACAACATACCACTATGCCAAATCAGCTGCTTTGTGAAAGAGAGGAAGACTGAAACTTAAATGGCTATCATTTAATGAATTCAGTTCTCATCATAGCTGTCAACCTCTTAGCACAAAACACCTGGACAAACCCAGTAAAGAGGGAATACAGCCCTCAAACATATTCAGTGAATTCAGTTCTTGCAATAGCTGTCAACCTTAGCACAAAAAAACCTGGACAAAGCCAATAACAGGGTAATACAGTCCCAAAAATAAGGACAAATTTCAAATAGTCATCTTATAAACTTAGAAAATTGCTATAATAAAAGGTTGTGTTACTATGTATTTATTGCTAGAATAAAAAGTTGTTTTACTATGTATTTTCTGAAGAATATGAAGTCTGAAATTCAAATGCCTGTCAATTTTACTTCTGACGGAACAAAAACAATTTTCAGCAGAGGCCCAGGGAGAAATACTGTAGACACATGTCTTTGTAAAATGGCAGGACGCCAGAGCAAATCCACACAAACACAGGGATGAGATGCAGACTCCCCACAGAAGGCACCCCAGCCAAGAATCAAACCAGAAAACCTATAGCTGTGAGGCAACAATACTGCTACTGCACCATCAAATATAGAAGGAGTTCAACATTCAGAAACCTGAAGTCTGAAATTCAAATGCCTGTCAATTTTATTTAACCTTTGTTAATCAGGACAGTCTGACTTGGAACAAAAAAACAATTTTCAGCAGAGGCCCAGGAAGAAATAATGCAGACATGTCTTTGTAACATGGGAGGACACAAAAGCAAACACAGGAAGACGATACAGACACCACAAACACAGCACCCCAGCTAAGAATCATACCTGAGAGCTTGCAGCTGTGAGGCAACAATGCTACTACTGCACCATCAAATATCAAGTACTGCAGTATTTACAAACCACAGATATTATGAGGAACATATCAGATCAACTATGAGGCAAAAATCTGCAATGTTCTTACAAATGGTGGTGGGTAGGGAATTCAGGTCTTTAACACCTGTATACAAGGTACAGAGTTCAAGCCTGAGGTATTCCACACCACCATGAGTCTAACCACCAATATATTGCACCTAGGGCATTTTCACACACACACACACACTGTGGAGCTCTGTTCTTCATGTTTCCCAGTTAGGACTGCTGCTGAGACAATCTGTGCATGCTCCAGACTGTCTCAGCAGCCATGATTTTTTTTTTTCTTTTTACAGTTGAGGGGGCTGCAGTCCGGCAGTCCAATAGCGTGGGCCGCCCCTGAATTAGTCACCCCAAAGAACAATGTGAACTCAAGAAAACAACAACAAGCTGCAAAATAGTCAACATCTTGTAAGAAAATTTTAAAGAAATACCATTGGAGAGTCCCTATGGAAGATGATCCAAATTTAGCAGGATTTCTTCAGAAGTGACAACCAAAGGTAATGTACAGAAATTACAGCCAACGGTAATGCACATCTTGCTTCTGCTAAATTGGCATGCTGATAAACAGTCTACCCTTAATCTGAAGGTACAGTTAGAAAAAAGCAAGGCATAAACCAAATATTTATCAGCTGACAAAGCATAAAACCAGCAATATGGAAACAGCTTGTACTAGTACAACTTTTTATAGTATAAAGTCAATAAAAACATTCAATACAAGTCCAACCAACCAAAGAAATGCACGTGGATAAACATACTGAAACATTAATTAATTAACATAAGCCTAGCACTGAAAAATGATGATTTGTCTATTCCCAAAGCAGTACAGTCTTAGTGTTTGGGGTGTGTGTGTGTATGTGTGTGTGTGTGTGTGTGTGTGTGTGTGTGTGTGTGTGTGCGTGCTGTGTGTAGCCATATAAATTCAATATTTTGAAAGGCAAATTGTTGATCAGCTGCCTAATTTAAAATCAAGCAAAAAAAAAAAAAAAAAAAAGAAAAGCATGCGCCCCACACTCCCTACTCATTATACATACTAACTCTGAGATAGCACTATAGTGGGAAAGAGCAAATTCCTCTGTCCCTAATGTGTCATGATTTCATACTGAAAAAAAAAAACAGTATGTTCAGTCAGCTGATTTTCCATTCAAAAAAAAGGAATGTCTGACCCCACACACACACACACACACACACACACACACACACACACACACACACACACACACACACACACACATTACCAACATGGGAAATCGATGGTCCACACTTATGATCACCCCCTCATTGGTCAGGTCTGACCATAAGCTAATCACACTTGACATCCACATCCCACACCCACCCCCCTGTAAGGAAACCTCTGTAAAAAACTTCTCCAAAGCCAACTTCATGATACTCAAGTCAGAAGTGACAAACTTCATGACACCCATGCAGACAGGAACTGAAAGTTTGACTGCTGATTCCTACACTAAGGCACTGTATGAGCACATCCACTCGTCCATGAATTGTGCCATCCCAAATGGAACCAAGATGCACTCCTCCAAAAAAAGGAAGCCAATCTCATGGTTCCCTGCCATAAACAAACTTTACAACAAAAGGAAGAAACTGTTGCAAAAAAGAGGATAATCCAAGGATGCAAAAAACTCTCTTACCAGCCTCAGTAAGAAGCTGAAATCCCTCATGAAATCCTCCAAAGCTAGTTATGAAATTAAAATTGCCAAAGATTCCAAAGACAACCACAACGCATTCTATAGCTATGTCAAGAATCTAAATGGTAATGTTGAGATCTGCCCTGAGCTACAACAGAATGGCATTAAATATACTGATCCCAAGGATATTGCCAATATCCTGGCAGATCGATTCAGTACCAACTTCACCACTCTCTCAACCCCTAAAGGGCCCACCTCAATACCGAAAGAATGCCAAATTCCTGTAATAACGGCCACACATGTAAAAACAGCACTCTCCAAAGCTAAAAAAACAGCATCCATGGGACCAGAGGACATCCCAGGCTGTGTACTAAATGAACTACAAAATGAACTGGCACCTCACCTAAGTGTCATGTTTAATCAGAGCCTCACCTCAGGCTTCATGCCCACTGAGTGGCGCACAGCTACAGTTATCCCACTCCACAAGGGGGATCCACCTTGGATCCTGGGAACTACTGCCCCATCAGTCTGACAAGCCTGATCTGCAAGGCCATGGAATGTATTATCATGGAACTTATAAACAAGGACATTACAATGGACCCCACTCAGTTTGGGTTCATGAAGGGCCGATCTTGTCTACTGAACCTGGCTGACTTCTTTGAATCAGTCTACAGAGCTCTGGATGAGGGTATGGCAGTCCACACAGCCTATCTGGACCTTGTCAAGGCCTTCAATACCAACCCCCACTCTGGAATCATAGATAAACTTACTATGCTGGGCATTAATCCCTACATCACTCATTGGGTTCCCAACTGGGTTACTGACAGAACCCACACTGTAAAAGTAGCTGACTCCAAATCCAGCTCCAGACAAGTGACAAACAAAGTACCTCAGGGATCAGCCCTGAGACCGCTCTTATTTGGCATTCACTTCTCTGAAGTACAGGCCTACACTAAGGGACTCTGGCTAACAATGTTCGCAGATGACTGCAAACTGTGAGTCATTATTGAATCCCCAAATGATGTGGATATTCTACAAAAGGGCCTTACAGAAACAGATGCTTGGTGGTACCAGAGCCATGGGCCAAAGCTCACTGCCAAGAAATGTATAGGCATCCCCTTTGTGAAAAAACATTTACCCATGAATTACCACATAGGTGGCAGTACACTAAATACCGAAAGTGTGATAAGAGACTTAGGGACACAGGTGGACAGTGGTCTCACCTTCGATAACCACATCACCACACCTGTCAGGAAATCCTTCTATATGGCACACCTCATCACTAAGGGCTTTTCATCCAGAAAAGGAGGTCATTGTCCCACTGTACTCATCTCTCATTAGACCCATTATAGAATACAGTGCCCCATTTGGTATGTACCTCTCAAGACATCTGCAACAACTGGAAAGGCCGCAGAAATACCTCACTAAAAGAATCACAGGCCTAAAGCAGATGCCCTATGCTGGCCATCTAAAAAAATCTCCAGCTATACTCTGTCGCATATTGTCTACTCAGAGGTGATCTCTGCTTAACATACAAGGCCATGTCAAACCCAGAGCTGTTGGACATGCTACACTTAAAGAAATCCCAATCCCTCAGAGCCACACGCTCCAGGAATCTAAACCTTGTCATCACAATGAAGAAAACATGCTGGAGGGATAGGTTCTTGACACAGAGACTCCTCAGACTCTGGAATAGACTGCCCATACATGTCAAGCAGAGCGCCTCTTTGGCCCTCTTCAAAAGGAACCTTGACGATTGGATGGGAGATAGGAAATTCACCCCAGGGATCATGTCAGCTACGCTGCTAGACAGGGGTCCAGGAAAGCAAATATTGTGGGAAGAAATAGCCAGGGAATTGTTATGGCTAGGCTTTTATAAGCCCTAGGGCCCATAGCCTAGTACCAACCTATGAACCTATGAACCTCCCCTCACATATAGATAGATAGATAGATAGATAGATAGATAGACAGACAGACAGACAGACAGACAGACAGACAGACAGACAGACAGATAGTTAGATAGATAGATAGATAGATTGATAAATAGATAGACAGATACATAGATGGATGGGTAGATATCGATATAGATATGCAGACATATAGATATAAATTTCAAGAAAAACCCAGCCAAGTTAGAGTTTTCACTGTGTGATACCTTAAACCTCCTGTGATAGAGGTCCATGAGATATATATGCAATTGACTCCTTAAGGACATCAAGTATCTCAGCTACATGGCTTCTGAATGTCCATGATTTTTTTTTCCTTTTTAAGTCTCTTTAGCTACTCTCAGGCCAATTGATTCAAACCCCACTAGTTGTGGACATACATATTTTGGCATTTTATTGACCTCAGCACAGCATAAGTGGATAGTCTGGATAGTCTGGCTATACTTCAGAAACACATGGTCTTTCAATCCAGCTGATGTCCATACATATTATTACTGAATAGCTTGCCTGTGACCATGTTAGCCTTTGGTTTAGATACAGACATATAGATATTTATAGGCAGATATATATATTGATATAGATATGTATATGGATATAGCTATAGGTATAGGTTTATATATAGATCTAGATATAGATATGTCATTAATTGTGAATGTGCAGAAACAGCAGTACACATTTTATCAATGTCTACCTATCAATAACACAATTATGCAAAAGCAAAACTTGCTGAAACTATAGTGATCATAAAGGAACAACCCCTGCACCACCTTACTCACATATGCTAACCCTAACCCTGCCCTAACTGCAACCGTACACATTACCTTACTATAAACCCTTTTACTAACACTACCACAAACCAGGGGGGGTGGCTATCGGGGCGGCTTGCACCCCCATTTTTGCCAACCTGGTTATGTAGGAATGGGAAACCACTAAGTTGTTTAGTAGTAGATTTACAAACATGTCACTTATTATTTCATGTTCCTGGATGATATTTTTATTTTATGGGATGGGCCCATGGAGAGTATTCAGTCTTTCATAGAATTTTTGAATAGTGCTAGTATGTTTTTTAAAATTTACATTTACCTGTAGTTTGGATGGTATTTCTTATTTGGACACATATATTTCAAAATCTGGCAATGGTTTTCAGTCTAGATTATTCAGAAAAAATACTTTTTCAAATAGTTACTTTGAGTATACAAGTAATCCCCCTAGGAACACGATGAAGAATATTTATAAGGGGCAATGTATTAGAGTTGCCTGTATGATATCTACTTATGAGAATATGATAGAAGAAGTTAATTACATCAAAACCATGTTTATTTATTGGTGTTACCCCATGTCTATGCTGAATGATGTCACTAATTGTGTAGTAGGGGAATGGGGGAATAAATATCCCCCATTGATTTGTAATGAATTAACAAAGAACTAAGAAAAAACTGAGATGTGAATACTCCCCATATGTCAAACATATAAAAAACATAGTGAGGAAGAACTGGAATATTTTAGTGGTAGACCAAGAAATAATATTTGTTCACAAAATGGGAGCAAATATAAAGAAGAAACTAGAGACTGGACCTACATTAGGAGTAAGAAATGATCAAAGTAGGCATACCATGAAATGTGGTTGTTATAGGCAATGTAGTATGATACTGGATATAGATGGGATAACTTTAGAGAACATCAATAGGACTAATATTCAATTTAGGCAAGGTAATTGTAATAGTATATATATATATATATATATATATATATATATATATATATATATACATATAACAAAATGCTTGTCGTGTCCTAGTTTCTATATAGGTAAAACAGAACAACAATTTAAGAAGATAATTTACAACCACCTATATAGTATTAGCACTAAGGACATGACTAATGCACTATTTAGACACATGGATAAATATGGTGATTTTCATATATTTCAGTTTGCAATAATTGATCAAGTTACTGTTAGTCCAAGGGGTGGCAACATAAGAGCTTTATTAGGTAAGAGAGTAACCGTATGGCAAATACTCACTGATGCTGCTAGAGAACCTGGACTGAATGAGTATATCTCTATTAAGTCCATTTTACAAGTTATATAGCCCAGTTACGTTGGCACACCTCATACAATTATATATACACTTACCTACCTACCTGTGTTTTTACATATTAGTACATCTTACATATTTATATATTACATATATTTTATATAGGTCAGGAGCAACGTGTTTAGAAGTTTACATTTACTACAGGTAGACATATATATATATATATATATATATATATATATATATATATATATATATATTTTTTTTTTTTAAATATATTTTTTCAAAATATATATTTTTAAATACAAATTTATATTTATTATGTATTAATGAAATGTACTGGGTATTTATGAAATGCATAGGTTATACATATGTAGTTATATATTTTTGGTCAGATGAATTGATATATATTTTTCAATGAAATGTACTGATATATATATATATATATATATATATATATATATATATATATATATATATATATATATATTTTATAATGAAATGTACAGATTTTTTCATGAAACATACTGATTTTCCATAAGAATGTACCGATTTCTTATGAAATGTATTGCTTAAAGGAAATTCTACTAATTATTTAATTGGATGTTACTGGTCAGTATATGATAAGCCTCTCATACTGTAGAGTAAATTAATTATATAATTGTATGCATTTATTTTAGTTAATGAATCAATTATTGAATTGTGAGGGAATTTGTAATTTCGTTTGTGGTTAACATGTATTGTTAATGTAAGCACTGGGTCACTTTAAATTTAGGAAGTTGGAGTGACTGGTGGCGCCAAAAGATATTTTAATAGTTTTAAAAAACAGTTGATATGCCTTCTGATGAAGTCCACCATAGTGTGGATGAAAGCTCTTAATGGGAATGTGTTCATGTTTTATCTGATTTATTTGTTCCATTAAATAAGTATTTTTGCTCACTTCATGCATTGGCTTTCGTTTGATAGTTGTATGCATCTGTTTCCTAACTGTTGCTTTGTTGACTTTGTGGATTTATGTGGTTGTCAGCTGTTCCTTGACTTTGTTTTGGGACATAGTTTATCCTGGTTTTGAGCAAGAACAGACCCAGATTTTAGCTAGGAAGTCATTCAGAGTGGTTTGGGGATATTTGTCTCATGGATACAGGTCTTGATATTTCACTGCAAATTCAATCTGTGTCAAACATGTGTGCCACTTCAGGATTTACCATACAGGTCTCAAAACCAAAAATGAAATCCAGTCCAATCATAAACAAATACAAACTCCTGCTAAACAGGCTTAAAGTCATCTCTTTGTAATATCAAGTCTTTGGCTTCCTGGCTTTAAGCCAAACACTCTTTTCTATGATCCCATGCTTTAAACAGACTAAAGTTAATTGCAATCTGCTGCTTATTTCACCCCAGATCCTCTTCTAATGACAAACTACTATTACTCATCACTTTTTTCCACACCTTCCACTGACAATCTTTACATTACATATCTTTAGAATTAACCAAAACTGTCACCACACAGTCATGTTTTCTTCAGTCAGGCCTTGAAGGTCATCAACATTGTTTGAGGCCACCTTCTCAAACTTGGAAAATGCTTTATTCTGTCCACTAATGTGCTGTTTCAAGATGTTCTTTCATCTTTTAGCTCTCCATGAATATGACATTTAAGAATAACCCTTGGTCAGCAGCTACATGCACAGTGCTGATAATTTTATTAAGGGCAGGAGGAGGCATTGTAGTACTAGATATCAGTGTCAAACATGGAGAACAGCAGCCCCCTGATACACTCTTTTTCTAATCTGTACAGTACTATAGAATATTACTGCACAAGAGACAAAGCTTGGCAAAACTGGCAAAGAACAAAATCTCCTGCCACCTTCAAACTTATAAGCATCTCTATAACCTTCCTAAAACTCATGTCCTGCTGAGAAAAAGTATTACTTAGATCCACAAATAAACCATAAAAAGATCCTCTAGCAACAAAATCTTACAACCTGGAAATATTACTGTCCCAAACTCCTGCCCAGATAGCTCTCCATAGAAACTGTTAATAAATGTAACTCCCATGTTATAGACTCTATTGCTGTCTTATACATCCCTAATATATCCCATGCAAACTCAGAATTGACATGATGAGCTTCCCATATCCAGTAAACCTCTTTTCTCCTTAAAAACTGTTTTACTTCACACATAGAATGCTTACTCAATAAGCTCAAGCCCTGCTCACCTTCCATTGACAACCCACATACACAATATTTGAAGCTTACAGCTACTTCCATTGGTTATCCAGTCTCCATCTTGAGCAACAGATGCATTCATTAATCACATGCCCATTTCACCTGAAAAAAAATCTACACCATGCCTCTTCACAAAGGTGGCAAACCCTCTGAAATAACAAACTTTAGGCCTATCACTATCCTATACTCCTCTGTAAAACTCTAAAAACATATATACATCAGCAAATCTTACAATACGTTCTTCAAAAAAAACCTACTATCCTCTATCCAACACAGTTTTTGCCCATACCATAGCACACCAACTGCTCTGGTTGCCTTCTTAGATAGCATCATCAAAGAGATAATAATTACTCTCTTCCCTGTTTTAGATCTCCTAAAGCAATTGATACAGTCTCTCACACCAAAATACTCTCTAAAATGTCTGTACTTTGTCTGTCTAATACAACACTCAGCTGGTTCACTATTCACCTTTCACATTTGCAGGAATCTATTAAATGTGTCTCTACATGCTCCTCTTTAACTTCCATTTAATACTGCTGTGCCCCAAGACTCTACCCTTGGACCTCTTCTCTTTAACATATTTATTAATAACTTACATGCATCCTCCCAACAGGCTTTCTTCATCCAGTACGCAGATGAGTCCACCTTCATCTGCACATCAAACACACTGCCCCATTTATACCTTCATCTCCATTAAACACTGGCTCTGTGGAAACTGACTCTTTCTAAACCCTGACAAAAGCAAAGCTATTACTATTTCTCTCCAATCTATAGCACCTCTCCAAAACAGCTTCAAAATAACTCAGTGACACATATATAGAAGTTGCATCTTATCCCAAGTTACTAGGCATCACAATTGACGATCAACTGAAATTTGACCTTCATTTACAAAATGCTATAACAAAAGAACATAAAAAACTGTGTATGCTCTACAGGTCTTAAAAAAGCTTCCTCAACAACTCCTCTCTTCCAGAGTCACACTGACAAACACATACCATCTACCTTCGCTATTTTATGCCTCAAAAATTATTAGCAATATTCAAATCTCCCTAATCACAAAATTGAAAAGGTAGGTAGATCTGAAAACCAATCTGTCAATTTAAAGTGGTCACTGCTCTGCTGTGGAAACATTAAATTGGCTTGAGTTGCCAAGTTACCTCAAACACACTCAGCTTCTACTTGCCCATGAAATTATATATTATCCTTTTCAATGTCCATCCAACAGTAACATTCTCAAGCAGTACTGTACTAACTGTCCACTTCTCTCATATGAGAAACATTTTCTTGAAATCCATAAACTTTGAAAAATACATAGGACATAGCACACTGGCACAGCAGATAGCATTGCTGTCTGACAGCAAGAGGTTCCCTGGTTCGATTCTCGGCTGCGGTGCCTTTTGTGTGAAGTCTGCATGTCCTCCCTGTGTTCATGCGGGTTACTTCCATATGTTCCAGTTTCCTCACCCATTCCTAAAACATGCAATAGGTGGATTGGACACTGTAAATTGGCCATAGGTGTGAGTGTGCAATGTGGATGAACTACCGTGGCAGGGCTAGCCACCTGGTGGTGTAAAATGTGTCTCTAGGTGATTGCCACTGTGGAAGTGAGACCCTGAACCCATGTGCAAAAATGTGATAAAGGGGTTGTGGATGGATGGATGAATGGATGGATAATTTATACACCTGCATACCAAAAAGTGTCAAAATTTCTATGGACATTAGAGCAACAGGTAAAAGTCCGATTTTAAGCATAACCTAAAATAATGCCTTCTCAACTCAACTTAATTTTTTCAAGGCTAAACTAACCTTTCTGTTTTCCTCTTCCTATATTCTTTCTCTTACTATCTCTCTCTCTCTCTCTCTCTCTCTCCCCCATTTCTCTTCCATACTTCTTCACCCTTGCAATCTGTTATACACCCGCTGTCTGACTGCCCTTAGTGCCTAACCTTATTTGTCTCTTTCCCTATTACTTCCTTCTGTATCATCATCATGTTTAAATGTTTAAATTTTGCTCCATCAGGTCTTATAAAAGGAATAATGACAGCCATCTTGTAGTCATGGCTATTTCCCACTGAGAGACTAAACATGCAACAAAGGCCAAGTCAGTAGTATGGTCAGTGGTAGCATTTGAAACTGACAATTCCATTTCTGAACTTGTGCAATACTGGGTTTTAAGGCATGAAATATGCCAACCAGAGTTTAGCTCTACTGCATGCTGTGTAACTGTTAGAGTGACAGGGCTATTTGTTTTTTTAATTTTTGAATTTGGTTTTAAAACAATAGATAAACAAATCAAATATAAAACAAACAAACAAATAGCTATTTACATAGGCCACAGCTGATCAACACATCAAAGTTATACATAACAACAATTAATATTTTTCACGTAAGTCTTTCAGTTTAAGCCAAGATTTATTTTGTAACACAGGATGAAAATTAGGGTTACGGAGAACCTCTTCACAATATTCTCATGCCTGATCATGTGCAATGTAACTTGCAGGTGCTCACTTATGTGCAAGACACCATGCAGCACTTTACTTGTGGTTCAGCTCATGAGCTTGATGGTTGGACTGAGCAATTTAGAGATTTATTAGTTCAGCTCTCATTTACATAATACTTCCGAGCCCTTAATCAGCATGATATAAACCCTAGCAAATGCAGAGACCCTCATTATGCTAAGAAAGAAAGTTTAGATCTTAAGGATCTTAGCTGCTGATGGTAAAATACTATTAACAGCTGAATTTCTGCTTGCTGCAGGTATGTCCCCCCATTTTCCTTGCCATTGTTTGTGCGTGTATGTAAATGGCTGTTTATTAGAAGAAATACATGCTTTTGGGAAATGTGCAATGGCTGTTAATTGTTTTAAAAAACCAAAAGTAATTAGTAAAGC
Source organism: Protopterus annectens (assembly GCF_019279795.1). Lineage (NCBI taxonomy): Eukaryota > Metazoa > Chordata > Ceratodontiformes > Protopteridae > Protopterus > Protopterus annectens. The sequence goes on along the minus strand of NC_056726.1, from coordinate 1,668,778,377 downwards.
ATAGAGAAGAGTGAGCATGAGGGCAAAAAGCAATTTAAAAGTGCAGCTCTTAAAAGAGGCAGGTCATCGCTGTGTAATTATAGAATGAACTTCAACTATACCTGCTTATAGCTTGTTTTTGTGACCTAGGTTGCTGAATATACGAATAATATAAGGACTGACATACTGATATTATAAAGGTACAATGGAAGCCTACACTGTAATGTGCATGTGGATGTTGTGTGTGTGGCTGTGTTGGAGGTGAACACAACAGGAATTAATCTGTAAAGTAACACTAAAAGGGCGTGTGACAGACTATACACAAGAAACTACTATAATGGGGAGGGCAGGCAGGCACTATCGGACCACTTAACTGCATGTTATAGCCTTCTGTGAGTGTTGTGAATGCGGTGGGAAATGTTTGTACTATTGTGTATCTGCAAATATTTAAAGGTTATAAAGAATACTTGCATGAGTACTATTAATTCAAGCAATGAGCTACATAGAAAGACTGATATACTGAACATAAAACTGATAGGGAAGCAGGCCCTATTGCCATAACTACATGGTGCATTTTTATACATACTGCAATATGCCTTATAAGGGAAGAAGTCAAAAAGCAGGATCTCTGATGAGGGGAAGACTACTAAGACCACGTTCTCTGATGCAGAGAAACAGGTGTTCCTGCAGGCCTGTCATCTCTAAAGCCTTTCATCTCCAAGGATGATGGCTCTTTAGGCAGAGGGCTGCTGACTGGCCTTATCATGAATGTTCATGATATTTTGTTGACATCAGTGTTATTGGTGGACAGGAGAGCAACTATAAGCTGGACAGACATGGGCCACTAACATTAGTAGGTTCATATCTTCATATAAGCTAACAGCTTAATGACCCATATAAACCTAGCCAATATAATCAAGTTTTACTCTACATATGAGCCCTAGTGGCAAGAGGATGGCATGGATTTGTGTCCTTTCTTTGAGTATTTGACAGATTGACTGTGTGCATAGGGGATATAGGCTCTACCCAGGTGTGAATTTGCCAATCCACATCCATTGATCCAAATTGTGTTTGAAGAGGACCAGCGAGGGTCTCTGCTTAATGTGAATAGGAAGCCTGTTCCATAGAAGAGGCAGTGTCTGAGACGCATATCTGTCTCACCAGCATGTTTTGTGTGAGTCACTGACTAAGCTTAGATTCCTAGATTGGATGACCCTCATGCTGTTTGACTTGCACATTTAGCAGCTCTATCAGGGCACGATTTGTGAGTGCCTTGTAGGTCAGGCATAGGTCACCCATTAATAGTCAGTAGGAGACTTAGTAAAGGGATAGGGCTTTTAGTCTATTTGCATAGTTCATATTATTTATACCCTCTACTTTCTTTGTGAGAATGAATCTCTTTTTTTCTTGTACTGGAAGATACATCATGGGAGTGTAGGCTATCGTTTAAGCCACCTTTGATGGAGGTGGATGTGTTTTGAGCTTCTGTCACAGGAGGGATGGACTATCACAGTCCCATGACATGCTGTTGGACCATTGAGCTGAATTCCAATGTGCCCCAAAAATATCCATTGGACATTTGCAAGGGGGGTATTGCTGTACCTGATTTACACAACAGTTATGCTTAGCTGCTCCCTTTATCACTCATCTCCCTAGCATTGAGTGCTTTGAGAACTACAGGAACATCAGAAGTATAACCTACAAGGCAATTGCACAAAACATGGTATTATCCAGTACTGGTGTTGAGATGACCCACTACCTCTGGCCCAGTAATCAAGGAGCCTCAATCCTCATCCCTGGCACTAGTGGGGGGACTTTTACTGGAAGGATAACAGGTACACACACAGTATCTCCAGATGCAGCTCTCTGCATTAAGCACAATCAAGCACAATTTCCCTTAAGAGCACATGGGGAACACAGTCACTCTGGAACTGTTTTTTCCTTTTTTCTCCAGATCCCCAGTAAGAGACCCCACTGCCACAGCTATAGAGCTGAGATCTCAGCTAAGTGTCCAAGCCAAGAATTCCAGCACCCTCTCTGTCCAACCAGTGCATTGTGTCCCTGCCCAAGTGGCTGACACACACTCTCTTGGAGATTTAATTTACACACACGCACACACCTGCGAAAGGCTGGCACAGGTTTATTAGCTATGTCCCCTTCTGACCAGACTATAAGGTAGTTATGACTGCCAGCAGACACTCCTGCCAGCTACCTTAAGGCTCTTTTAAGGGTAACCAATATATTAAGCAAAATTAATATTAATACAAATTCTAGTTTGACTAAGAGCAAGGCTATTAGGAATGGCCCACACAATGTCACCAAATACATATGCAAGTACTCTCAAAACTTAAATATCACTACAAAGATCAGCCACAATGAAAGGTTTAAGTATATTTTATAACAAATAAATTACAAGAAAAACTAAGTATATATTCACAGTAACATCAGAGTTCAGAATCACAGTAAATATTTAAAATAACATTGAAAGGACCGGCTCAAATGAACAAAGAAAAACAATATCTAAATTAGGATTCACTATATTCCTGACTGAATCCAACAGAATTACTATTCCCTAATAACCTACTTAATAGAGCAAGGCAGATGATGTGGTGAATGGTCCTTCTTGTTTAAAACAAAACTTCAACCTAAAGTTCTTAGTCTTCTCTATTCCAATGGCAGAATATCCAAAAAGACAAATTGAATAAGAAAAACTCACTTTAATAAAACAACAAAGCTTTCGGGGATAACCCTTCTTCAGTGTTAGTCAAACAATAAATGAATTTAAACATATATATATATATATATATATATATATATATATATATATATATATATATATATGTATACAAAGCAATCACAACCACATGACACAGCCATCCTCTAAAAATATAATTAGAAACTACACTAATTAAAACTTAAAAACACAGGCATTCAGTAAAATTGTATGTGTTAACAAAAATGCATTTAGAAAAAATGTGCAAAGCCACAGACTAAAATATTAAGTAACAACCCATATATTTTAAACTTTAATAATACTGTTTGGTTTAGACAAAAACAGCATTATTAAAGTTTAAAATATATGGGTTGTTACTTAATATTTTAGTTTGTGGCTTTGCACATTTTTTCTAAATGCATTTTTGTTAACACATACAATTTTATTGAATGCCTGTGCTTTTAAGTTTTAATTAGTGTGGTTTCTAATTATATTTTTATAGGATGATTGTGTCATGTGGTTGTGATTGCTTTATATATATATATATATATATATATATATATATATATATATATATATATATTTATGTGTGTGTGTATATTTAAATTCATTTATTGTTTGACTAACACTGAAGAAGGGCTATCCCCGAAAGCTTTGTTGTTTTATTAAAGTGAGTTTTTCTTATTCAATTTGTTTTTTTGGTCCTTCTTGTCAGGCCCAAGACAAATACAGCATGTACAGTCTCACCAAGAGACTTCTCAAAATAATATCTAAAATATTACCTCTGGGATAGCTAGCAGAGTGACATCACTTCACGTCATCTGACTTCTAGTTCCAATGCAAACACTCATTGCTGAAAGCTGGCAGGACGTAGCACCTACCTGTACAAATATACACAGAAAGGCTTTTGCTCAGGTCTGTGAAAGGTGCTGGAAGTCATAAAACAACTGCATACCTCCACAATTCCAGAGTTGTAATTAGTTCACCCCAAAGACAATACAGAAAGCTTCCTAGTACAGACTTTGTGTCTCTGGCTGCACTGAAACCTGTGAGAAAGCATGCCCATAAAGTGATTTAATTTCAGATATATTTTAAAGTATGCTGGACTGAGGTTAACCTTCCAGTTTCCTCTTTTAAAGCACATACATTTAAACAGTTAAAATAGTGCATGTACATTTCTGTTCTTTCCAGTAGGGCACACTGTGGATACATTTCAAACACAACACTTTGCAAATACCTTTTCAACACAAACATATGTACAAATCAGTTTGATATACACATGACATACAGTTCTAATACATTTTTAATACAAGAATCTTGTATAAATCAGTTTAATATTCACAAATGACATATAATTATTTAAAAAATTCCAGCTAGCTGTGCTGACAGTACCTCCTATTGTCACACCTCTCTGTCCTTCAAAGTCTCAAGCTAGTTTTTCAAGTGCCCCTTGAAAATTAATACTTGAGAGGAATGAGCCTATCTGGAAATATATTAAGACATACCCAGTCTTGAGATTCTATCGGCTAACCCAACTATAATGCTGCATTGTCATATCATAGGCCTGCAACCCTAGGCTCCACCATAGTAATTTAGAATTTTTCTGGCTAGCTTCCTGTAGGCATAGATCACCCTCAGACTCCTCCTGCCTTCTACTGCAAATACTTAGCACAAGGGCCTCCCTATCATGGTATGGTTTCCTCATGTTAACATGGTACAATTTGGGCCGCAGCCTCCTGCATAGCAGTTCTACTATGTAGTTAACTTCATTGACTTTCCTTGTCACTTTGAATGGTCCTTCCCAAGCTGGCTAAAGCTTATTGTGTCTGACAGGGATGAGAACTATAACCTGCTGCCTGACAGCATGCACTCTGGCTTGAGAATTCCTGTCATACCAGACCTTTTTCTGCAGTTGGGCTTCTGCCAGGTTTTCGTGGGCCAAGCCCATGAGTTCCCTGAGCCTTGCTGTGAGGTTAAGCACATATGTTACAACAGACTCCACATGGGATTCACACTCAGCCTCCCACTAATTTCAAATCAAATATAGAGGTCCCCTCAGCCGATGCCCATATAACAACTCAAAAGGTAAAAAACCTGTAGATTCCTGGGGCACCTCTCTGCAAGCAAATAACAGATGAGGAAAATATTTGTCCCACACCCTCTTAAACTGGTCTGCAAATGCCTGTAACATGGTCTTTGGTGTAGAGTTTGACTGTTCTACCAGACCATTAGTCTTAGGATGGTAGGGGGTGCTCACTCTACAGTGCTTCCACAGACAAGGCAGCAGGTCTGATATGAAACTCACACCTCTGTCTGTCAGTATTTCTCTTGGTAAAACTACCCTGCTGAAAATCCCTAGCAAAGCATTTGCCACCTTCTCCGGCTTGATGGAGGACAGAGCCACTGCCTCAGGGTATTTTATAACATAATCCACTACCACTAGGATACATTTCTTCCCTGTGGAACTTGGGGTACTCAGAGGCCCCACAACATCCATAGCTATCCTTTGAAATGGCTCTTCTATCACAGGCAAAGGCATCAAATGAGCTTTTTACTTGTCTCCTGCCTTGCCTACTTTTTAACACTGTTCACAGGTCTTGCAGTACCCTGTTACATCCTTTGCAATCCCAGGCCAATAAAAGTTGTGCATAATACGTCTCTTGGTATGATTTATGTCGCTATGAACTGCAAAGGGAATGTCATGGACTATGGCTAGAGGTGCCAGATGGTAGGGTCTGAGCACTGTCAACTGCTGTATTTTCTCACCCTCTAGCACTCCCTCAGGGGTCCATTCTCTATACAGTAACCCTTTTTTTCCAGTATACGAAATCCCCTTTTCTTTGAGAATCAGGTGCCTCCCTAGCTATTAGGGTCTGAGAGCTAAGCCTGTCTCAACTCTCTCTTTGTAACCCTTCCCAGCTCCCATTCGACAAGAAGTCTGGTATCCTCTGACAGTGGTGCCTCACTGTCAGCCTGGGTACTACTGCTCACCTCTGCCCTTGACGTCACTCTGTCCCAGGGAACATCAATACCCACCAGCAGCTGTGGGTCACCTTCAGTCTCACTTTTATAGGGTAGGTTCCTCCCTGAAGCAGCCACCTCACCAGTCCTGGCTTCAAGTGTGTGGCCTGTCTGGGTTCCCCCCAGGCTACCAGACTCACATCCCTGTCTCAGACCCTGACTGCATGTTACTGCATGCACAAAAGGTACTGCATTATCAAAATCTTCCCCTATCAGGACATCTGCAGGGATATCCTCAAACACACCAACTTGCTCACTTCCTTTTCCATCCTGCCAGTCAAGGTAAACCCTAGCCAAAGGTATTTAGAATGGGGTCCCTCCTAAAAACACTAACTGGAGTAAACTGCCCAAGCAAGTAGCGATCTACTTTAACTACTGCAGGCTTCACAATGGTTAGGTCAGATGGTGTGTCTATCTTAGCAGTGGTCTGTTTCCCATCTGTTTAGACTGGATATAACCTCTTGAGGTAGTTTGGTACCTTGTTGTCTGCAGACAACTTACAACTGGCATTCTGCTCTTCCCACTTGCTGGATCCCCTAACTTTTGTTCCCCACCTTGCCTCCATGGACATCTATATGATACATGGCCCCACTAGTTACACTTAAAACATTTAACCCCTGATCCTGGCCTTGAACTTGAACTAGTGGCTTCCCCTGTTAATGGTGGATTCTGTTGGGGTGGCTTAGGCTGCCCACCATGGATTTCTTTAAATCCATCTGCAGCACTGGGCATCCCTTTCTTGTGATCAAGTGATGCTCTGCTTGTTAAGTAGAGATTCCCTTTTTCCCCAGCTCATCTGAAGTGTTGCATTCCCTATTTTCCAACTGTATTTTCATATCCTCAGGCAATGTGCTAAGGCTTGTTCCCTCACCAAAAGGTCTGCCAGTCCTTCAAAAGTGGTGACCTGATACCCACTCACCCACCTATGAAAATAAGTGCTTAACTCAGCAATAAAATCACACACACTTTCATCTGCCTTGCATCTGTGCGCATGAAATTTTCTTCTGTAAGCTTCAGGTGTTAACTTAAAGAATTTCAATAAACACTTTTTAACTATATTATAATGTAAGCAATCAGCATCAGATAATTTAGAAACAGCAGTTACAACTTTACCACGGAGTAAGGGGGTCAGGAACCATACCCACAGCCCTTGGTCTACATTATACTGTTTGCATACCCTTTCAAACATAATTATAAAACTATCAATATTATCATCCTCTGTAAATTGTGGAAGAAATGTACTGACCTTTATTGCTTCTAGGGTTCAGTTTTTCCCTCCCCCTTTACTTTCATGACCCTGGGGAAGAGTTAGCATCTTCTTTTCATGTTGCCTGTGCCTCTCATTTTATTCAGCTTCCAGATGTCTCAGTCTCTCTTTCTCTTCAGCCTCCAAATGCCACAGTTTCTCTGATGATTCTAGTTCCAAATGTTTGGCTGGCAATTCAAGTCTCTTTAAATCCAGATGGATTTTTAAGTCCTCTGAGGAAAAGTTGAACTGTCCATTTTTGAGAGCTGTACATTCCCAAGACCAGTCTGGCTGTCTTTTCTGGTTGCTGGTCTGATTCAGCTGTGATTAAGGCTGCAATCATTTCCACTTTAGTCAGGTTGGTATGTGCCAGTCTTGCTTGGTACATCTCAGCCAACTGGCTTTTTGTCAGCTTGCCATAATCCTCACCTGACATCCTTGCCTGCTCTGTCTAACTAAGCTAACAAAAAATAAAGAAAACTATTGTGATATGAAACTCTGAATGTCTACCATGTGGTTGCTTGAGAGTACAAACACCTTCTTTAGTGACCATTGTTTAATGGCAACAGGAGTTCAATATTCACACCACTTTTCATCAATATGTGATGTGGTGATCAAACCACTGACAACCATTATGTGATCTGGATATCCCACCACTACCAACCAATATGTGACAACCCTCCACCTCTAGGCCAGTAATCAAGTAGCCTTAATCCTCACTACTGGCACCAGTGGGGGATGTTCACTGGGAGGATAACAGGTGCACACACCATATCTCCAGATGCAGCAATCTGCATCAAGCACAATCAAGCACAATTTCCCTTAAGAGCACACGAGGAACACAGTCAGTCTTTGGCTGGTTTCTCCCACTTTTCCCAGATTCCCAATATGACTCCCCACTGGCACACCTATAGAGTTGAGATCTCACTTGAGTGTCCAAGCCAAGACCTCCAGCACCCTCTCTGTCCAACCAGTATGTCATGTCCTTGCCAAGTAGCTGACACACACACTCTTGGAGATTTGATTTACACACACACACACACACACACACACACACACACACACACACACACACACACACACACACACACACACACATCAGAGTCCAGAATCACAGGAAATATTTAAAATAACATTGAAGGACAGGCTCAGACAAAGAGAAACAATATCTGAACTAAGCTTCAATATATTATTGACTGAATCTAACAGAATTACTGTTCCCTAATAACTTACTTAATAGAACAAGACAGATGATGTGGTGAATGGTCTTTCTTGTTGCCAGGCCCAAGACAGAATACGGAATGTTCAGTCTCACCAACAGACTTCTCAAAATAATATCTAAAATATTACCTCCGGGATAGCTTGCAGAATTAAATCACTTCTGGTCATCTGACTTCTAGTTCCAATGCAAACCCCCATTGCTGGAAGCTGGCAGGACTTAGCACCTACCTGTAAAAATACACACAGAAGGGCTTTTGCTCAGAGCTGAGGCAGGTGCTGGAAGCCATAAAACAATTGCATACCTCCACACTACCAGAGTTGTAATTAGTTCACCCCAAAGACAATACAGAAAGCTTCCTAGTACAGAATTTGTGTCTCTGGCTATATGGAAACCTGTGAGAAAGCATCTTTATACCCTAGCCCATAAAGTGATTTAATTTCAGATATATTTTAAAGTTTGCTGGACTGAGGTTAACCTTTCAGTTTCCTCTGTTAAAACATATACATTTAAACAGTTACAATAGTGCATGTACATTTCTGTTCTTTCCAGGCACACCATGGATACATGTCAAATACAAGCACTTTACAAATAAACTTTTTCACACAAACATCTGTACAAATCAGTTTTATATACACATGACATGCAGTTGTAATACATTTGTAACATAAACATCTTGTATAAATCTGTTTGATATTCACAAATTACATATAAATATTTGCAAAATTCCAGCTAGTTGGCTGGCAGTACCTCCTATTATCACAGGTGTTAAGCACTTAAATCTGCACTGGGGATGAGGTACAGGTGATGGGTTATACTTATACCAGGCATTGTTGTTTTCTGTGTTCACTGGTGATTATTTTTTTCTGTCACCATGATCACTGTAGAACGTCCACCACCTGATGGTATATAATTGTCTGACTCTGATGATGATGGCGGTGAACAACTAGCATGGTCAGGTAGTACAATATTTGTGTTGGACATAGACTGTATACTGACAAGATGCTATAATCCAGCTATGGACATTGCCCCTTTGCCAATCATCAGCCAAGAAGCACACATTACACATTTATGAAAGGTTAGTGTGGACACTCCCTGTCAGAGCACCCCCCCCCTCATCAATGTCTGCCAGAAGCCCCATAGAGTAGGGGAGTAACTGCATTGGTGTGCTTACTGGTGCACATCCAAGGTCGACCCAGGTCAAGCATGAGGCTTACAAGGCTGCTACCTGATGTTACACCTGAAGACCTGGACCATTTATATGTCTTTCGAACTGGTATGTTGAGAGTGCATTTTTCTCAGTTGGTAACAACACAAAATAAAACAAGTACTCATACCCTTTTACTTTAAACTGCATATTTGTATCTCAGTTTTAGCATTTGTATCATTGTATATGTTTTTAAGCAGTGTGCAAGATGAGCTATGCAGTAGTCTTTCATTACACATTGTTATATAATAAATGTGCATTTGACCATGAGTTTGTTGTTGGGCCCATTATGTTTTATGTACTTCACAACTTAACTGAGAAGATCAAATGCTGCTAGTTGTAATGTTTTCTCACCCCTTTTGAAGCCCTCGCCTTGATATTTTAAGTAGTGCATCCACCTTCGCTGGTTACTGGAGCTGCCAGGTAAAGTTTATCACTCTGGATTTGATTCATACATTGATTGATACTGCTCTGATCCCCCACCATTTATGTTTCCATACAGAAAGCATTTAGCAGTTTAACAGTACATAGCTGTCATTCTATGTCTTGCTAATGATGTCACTAAGTATACAATGTTAGGGATATTGCATTATGATAAAGTTATGCTGCATCTTTGGAGAGCCTGAATTCAGTTATTTGGCTGGATATACCAGACTGGACAAAACAGGCTTTCACTTTCAAGCTCCACATTTACTCCCTCCACACTAAACTACAAAAGAACACGTTTCTATCACCCATACTACTGAAATAGAGTATAAGATAGTGTTTGTTTTTCCCCTTATCTTTTGTATACAATACATATTGTAACCTTTATCACAAAAAAAACTTGATTTGATCTGTCAGTTACATATGCAGTGGAAATTTTCATTTGTCTGAAAAAATACCTTGTAAATACATTTATTTTTGTCTGATGTATTATAAAAGAATGCTGACATGAGGTATAAGTTAATTTTCATGTCTTATTTTAATAATTATACAGCAGTGCTACATGACTTTTTTACCATGATATTCTTATTTATATTTCATTATTTCATTTGCCAAGACACTTGTCATGGTGAGGGTTGTAGCATGCAAAGGATGGTAGACCACACTTCTCAAGATAAACAAAGAGTTAGACCACACTTCTCAAGATGAGCAAAGAACTTCCATCTTATCCTATACTATCTCCAGTTGATCCCAGTCAAGCTAAGAGTAATAATCCCTTCAGAATATCATATCATATCTACTATGAGTTTCCCCTCGTACTGGGCTATGTTGGTACATCCTCACACAAAGTTTATAATTTATGATGCCTCTGTTATCTGCACACACATCATGTTCTTTTCAAGTAGAAAATTAAATGGAAAATTAACCAAGTCTCTCTTAGTTTTATGGCTTGTGTGATGCACTTTAAGCATGCATCTTAAGGAAATACAATTTACTGGTGTGAAGGTTGAGTCTATTTTTACTATAAGGAATGTTTTATGTGTGTATGTGTCAATAATAGGTACTCAGCATTTATTTTCTTTGCTATAAAATATGAAACAGAAATAGTAAACCAAATCCAAATTAGAGGAATGATTTTAAATATAAAGAGCAAAATACTGTGTACACTGAAAAATGTGAACATTTTATTGTACTGGGGGTGGGGATGGCCAACTAAACAGACAATGGCATAGATGATAGGGGTCAGGGACAGCTATTCTGCTTAGGGTCCCATCTGATCTAGCTCTAATAGATGACATGGGTAATGCCCAATCCTGAACCAACTATGTTAATGGGTGCATCCCAAAGTATGTGCAGGGCCATCATGAAAGCACAAGCTGCTACCATCACAGACTATGCACAGCTGATACAGAAAATGCAGACTGTGTGATATGATATCTGAGGGACGTGTTGTCTGCATCACATTTTTGATAGAAATTATTACATATTGGGGTGAAGTAGTTTTTTTTCCTGCAGGCTTGCATGCCACATGGCAGCTGTGGTCCATATAGCTGATCCACCTCTTAGGTTCATAGGTTAATGGGAGATTACTAGGCTAGCGGCCCTAGAGCCTTTACAAGCCTAGCCATGTTAATCCCAAGTATCCCTGTTTGTTCTTTTTTGGGTAGTTTTCAGAACAAATTTATGAACAGAATGGGTCTATGATCAAAACCTACTACTCCTGTCCATGGCAGACATGAGTGCCACCCCAGGGACGAATTTGCAGTCTCCTATTCAGTTAGGTTGCATTTAAATAGGGTCAGTGATGAGCTCTATTTTACATGAATACGAAGTCTATTCCAGAAAAGCGACACTCTTTGGAAGACATATCTGTCTCTCCAGCATGTTCTCTTAATGTCACAATCTGGGTTGAGATCCCCAGATCAAGTGGCTCTTGTGCCATTTTACTTATGGATGTGCAGCATTTCCATTAGAGCAGGGTTGGACATTGCCCTATGGGCCAGGCACAAGTCACCATTCAGCAGCCTATAAGAAACAGAGTAAAGTGACAAGGCTTTCAGCCTGTCCATATAGGTCATGGATTGGATTCCCTGTATTTTCTTAGTGAGAAACCTCTGACATCTCTCCAGCTGCTGCAGGTACTGTATCTGGTGAGGCACATGCAAATGGCTGCATTATACTCTATTAGTAGTCTGCTTAGGGTGAGTACAGTGGAGTTATAGCATCTCTTGACCTGGATGTTATGCCCTTGCTTATGAGGTACACTATAAAGAAGGTGTTCCTTACCACTGTAGAAACCTGATGGTCAAAGTTCAGATTGCTATCAACTTGTGTTCCCATTTCTCACACCACTGGTTTGGAACTCAGGGGGTTGCTGTCAATATTGTAATTTTTAGAGAATTCTGTTTTGCCAAGGGGAAAAATAATGCAATTTGTTTGCACTTAGCTTTAGTCCATAGCTTTGGCACCGAGGATTTGTTTGTGTTAGCCTTTCTTGTAATATGTTGACATCATTGGAAAACTCAGTGATTGCTCTCAGTTTGCAGTCATCAGCAAATATGATGAGCCAGAGGCCATCTACTTTGGTCTGGACTTCTGAGAAATAAATACTAAACAGTAAGGGGCCCAGCGCAGACCCCTGTGGTACTCCACTGGTGACAGGTCTACTGGTGAAGGTTGAGTTACCAATTTTGACAAAGTCTGTTCCGTTGGTGATCCAGTTGGCTACCCATCTAGTAATGTAAGGGTTATTCCCTAGCTGGGTGAGTTTATCAATGATGCCAGAGTGGGGAATTGTATCAAAAGCCTTGGCAAGGATGAGATATGATGTGTACACTGTCTTACCTTTGTCCATAGCTTTGATGACATTCTTAAAGAAGTCTAACAGATTTAATAAGTATGATCTACCCTTAACAAAACCAAACAGGGTTTGGTCCAGCATTTGGACATTGCCTATGTCCTTGTTGATAAGGTCCATGATAATTCTTTCCAAGGCCTTACAGGTGAGGCTGGTTAGACTTATGGGTCTGTAGTTCACAGGGCCAGTTGATGGCTCCTGTTTGTGCAGGGGGGATTACAGTTGCTGTTCTCCATTCGACAGGAAAATAGCCAGTTCTCAAGCTATGATTAAAGAGAATGTCAAGTCGGTTTGCTAGGTATTGTTTTAGATTGTTTAATAAACAACCTGGGATATTACCTGGCCCCAGTGAAGCCATGTTTTTGGTCTTAGTGAGCACAGAGATGACCTGTTCTCTAAAGATACTAGGCAGAGGGCCAGCGTCAGGTATACTTTGGGATATGGTAGGTAGGGATAGGAGGGTGACGTTTGTGCTGAATCCGTCACCTGGCAGGTTGGCGATATCTTCTGATGTAGTATGAGTGATCCCATTTACAACCAGTTTGGCACAGAGCTGGGCATTCCCTTTTAGACTTTGAATGCAGTTAAAGAATGCCTTATGAGTATCCTTGGCTAGGGATGCAATTTTAGTTTTGTAATTTGCTTTAGAAGACTTTACAAGATTTCTGATTTTCTTGCTTAGGCTTAGGAGGGAACTCTTCTTCTGCAGAGTGATATCCCTTTTCTTTTGGACAACAGTTTCTTCCTCTTATTATACAATCTGTTTATACTTGAAGTCATCACGGTGGCTTGTTTTTATGGGAAGACCTGGTTTTGATCTGGTCAGGTACAGCAGAGTTTATGCAGTCACTTAAGTGTTTGTACAGGGCATTTGCATACACTTCTGCATAGTGATCATTGATGTCTGTGACTGCACATGGTATGAAGCTTTTTATACCATTGCTTAGTAGGCTGCAGCTAGCTTTGGTAGAGTTTTTTATAATTTTTTTCCTGTGAGGGTGTCAGTTTCAGCAGTTACTTCAAACAAGACATATTTTTGGTCTGACCTAACCAGGGAGGGCATCACTCATGGAGAAGCAGTGACACCCCCCCCCCCATATTGGTGAGTGCTATGGCCAGAACATTAGAGGTCCTAGAGAGGGTGCAGGCTACCTGTTCCAGAGGATTCATGTTAAAAAAGTCCAGAAACCTCTGGGTGGCATGTTTTTGCTTGAGCATGTCCCCCAGTCTATGGAAGGATAGTTAATATCTCCCATGAATAAAGTGTTCATAGGGTCATAGGTTCATAGGCTGGTACTAGGCAATCAGCTCTAGGGCCTATACAAGCCTAGCCATAACAATTCCTTGGCTATTTCTTCCCACACTATTTACTTCCCTGGACCCCTGTCTAGCAGGGTGACTGACGTGATCCCCGGGGTGAATTTCCTTTCTCCCATCCACTCGTCAATGTTCATTTTGAAGAGGGCCAAAGAGGCGCTCTGCTTGACATGTATGGGCAGTCTGTTCCAGAGTCTGGGGGGTCTCTAGGTCAGGAAGCAATCCCACTAGCATGTTTTGTTTATTGTGATGGCAAGGTTTAGATCCCTGGAGCATGTGGCTCTGAGGGATTGGGATTTCTTTAAGTGTAGCATGTCCAACAGCTCTGGGTTTGACATGGCCTTGTATGTTAAGCAGAGATTGCCTCTGAGTAGACGAGATGCAACAGAGTATAGCTGGAGTTTTTTAAGGCGGTCAGCATAGGGTATCTGCTTTAGGCCTGTGATTATTTTAGTGAGTTATTTCTGCGGCCTTTCCAGTTGTTGCAGATGTCTTGAGAGATACATACCAAATGGGTCATTGTATTCTATAATGGGTCTAATGAGGGATGAGTACAGTGGGACAATGACCTCCTTTTTTCTGGATGAAAAGCCCTTAGTGATGAGGTGTGTCACATAGAAGGATTTCCTGACTGTTGTGGCGATGTGGTTATCAAAGGTGAGACCACTGTCCACCTGTGTCCTTAAGTCTCTTATCATACTTTCAGTATTTAGTGTACTGCCACCTATGTTTTTTCCCAAAGGGGATAACTATACATTCTTGGCAGTTAGCTTGAGCCCATGGCTTTGTCACCAAGCATCTGTTTCTGTAAGGCCCTTTTGTAGAGTATCCACATCATCTGGGGATTCAATAATGGCTCCCAGTTTGCAGTCAGCTGCGAACTTTGTTAGCCAGAGTCCCTTAGTGTTGGCCTGTACTTCAGAGAAGTAGATGCCAAACAAGAGCGGTCCAAGGACTGAAACCTGAGGTACTCCACTTGTCACTTGTCTGGAGCTGGATTTAGAGTCAGCTACTTTTACAGTGTGGGTTCTGTCAGTAAGCCAGTTGGCAACCCATCGAGTGATGTAGGGATTAATGCCCAGCTTAGTAAGTCTATCTATGATTCCAGAGTGGGGGATGGTGTCAAAGGCCATGGCGTGGTCCAGATAGGCTGTGCTGTGTGGACCACCTTACCCTCGTCCATGGCTCTGGAGACTGATTTGAAGAAGTCAATCAGGTTCAGGAAACAAGATCGGCTCTTCATGAACCCAAACAGGGTGGAGTCCAGTGTTTGAAGGTTGCCAATGTCTTTGTTTATAAGTTCCATGATAATATGTTCCATGGCCTTGCAGATCAGGCTCGTCAAACTGATTGGGCGGTAGTTCCCAGGATCCAAGGCGGATCCCCACTTGTGAAGTGGGATAACTGTAGCTGTGCGCCACTCACTGAGCATGAAGCCTGAGGTGAGGCTATGATTAAACATGACACTTAGGTGAGGTGCCAGTTAATTTTGTGCTTCATGTAATACACAGCCCGGGATGTCAACTGGTCCCATGGATGCTGTATTCTTAGCTTTGGAGAGTGCGTTTTTTTACCTGTGTGGCCGTTATTACCGGAATTTGACAATCTTCCGGTATTGAGATGGGCCATTTAGGGGGTGAGAGGGGGTGAATTTGGCACAGAATTGGTCTGCCAGGATATTGGCAATATCCTTGGGATCAGTATATTTAATGTCATTCTGTTGTACCTCAGAGCAGATCTGAGCATTGCCATTTAGATTCTTGACATAGTTACAGAATGCCTTGTGGTTGTCTTTGGAATCTTTGGCAATTTTATTTTCATAACTAGCTTTGGGGGATTTTATGAGGGATATCAGCTTCTTACTGAGCCTGGTAAGGGAGTTTTTTGCATCCTGGGATTTTCCTCTTTTCTGCAACAGTTTCTTCCTTTTGTTGTAAAGTTTGTTTGTGGCAGGGGACCACCAGATTGGCTTCCTTTTTTTGGGGAAGAGCATCTTGGTTCTATTTGGGATGGCATGATTCATGCATGAGTGGATGTGCTCATACAGTGCCTTAGTGTAGAATTCAGCAGTCGAACTTTCAGTTCCTGTCTGCATGGGTGTCATGACGTTTGTCACTTCTGACTTTAGTAGCATGAAGTTGGCTTTGGAGAAGATTTTTATGGAGGTTTCCTTACTCGGGGGTGGGGGTGTGATGTGGATGTTAAGGGTGATTAGCTTATGGTCAGACCTGACCAACAAGGGGTTGACCATAGGTGTGGATCATCGATTTTCCATGTTGGTAATGACCAGGTCTAGGATATTGGAGCCCCTGGTGGGACTATGGATTAGTTGATCCAGGGCATTGGAATTTATGAATTCCAAGAACCGTTGGGCAAAGGTGTTGGTACATGAGTAGTTTTCACAGTTAATGGCAAGGTAGTTGAAATCACCCAGTATTAGGGTGTTTGGTTGTATCTTAATATTTTCCAGTATGTTTAGAAAGGTGTAGTGAGAATCCTGGGGCATAGGAGGAGATGTGAGTTTTGCCTGCCCTACAGGGTAATCTCCAACCCTGCCCTAATGGAAATACTCCACATCTGCAAATCAAATGGCATAAGAGTCACTAGCTCTAGGGATCTCAGTCTAGCTTGTGACTATAACAGAACATGCTAAAAAGGCATATGTGTCTTTCAGATACTGCTGCTTTTCTGGAATAGACTTCCTATTTATGTAAATGACAAAACAACTCAAGGACAAACAATAGAATAAAAATCCACCAAGCTGTATGCACAGCTTGGTGGATTTTTATTCTCCAATTTATGTAAAGCAGAGTTCCTTACTGCCATATTCAAATGCAACCTAGACCTATAAACCTATGAATCAATAATTGGATGGGAGACTGAAAATTCCCCCCTCGGGTGGCAGCCATGTCCCTCATAGACAGGGGTAGCTGGTAATGATCACAAACCTGTTCTTTAAACTACCCAAAAAGAACAAATGAGAATACTTGGGATTAACATGGCTATGTTTGTGAAGGTTCTAGAACCACTAGCATAGTAACCTCCTATGAGCCTATGAACCTATGAGATACAAAAGCCTAACTGGAAGCTCCTCCTGGGATGTGCTGACTGTGCCCAGATCTGTTTCACTGACATCCAGGCATGCTGGAGTGCACTTTCCTGGGAGCTGTCTGGATCCCTGATATTGGCCAGAAACCCTTAATTCGGTGTTAGTGGTGGATCCATAGCAGGCCCTCCCTGGTAACCATCTGGTCATGGTCCACTGCAGCTGCTGTCATTTTGTGCAGCTGTGATGATGTCAGTGGCTGTGTGACCACCTGCTCATATGTCTTGCCATGGGCAGCCAAGGGATTCACATCATCCTCAATCTGGTGCCAAATTTGCATTCTGCATGGCATATCTTTCCATCCCTTTTCAAGCAGGAAGGCCATGTGTTGTCTAAAGGCATACACTATGACCTGATTCTCAGCATCAGTGAAGGGGCTGTCTGAGGATTGACATGACTGGGTGGCATACTCCTAGGTGTCCTAAAAGACAACTGAAGGATAATATACATATGTATAACATAACTGCAAAATAAAACAGAAAAGGTAGCCACTCAAAGAAACATAAAAAAAGTCTAGGGATGTGGAAAACAAACAGACAGGATGCAAAAAAAGGAGAGTAACAATAGCAACATATCAGAACAGTAATGCAGCCTTGCCTCCCACAAAGAACAGCCAATTGACACATTTTTCTAACAAGCCATCTTTGAAATTCTAAAAGTGCTATCAAAGGAATTGTCCCTGAAACATGTGTATATTTTATCACAGAGCATTATATTTTAAGGTGTTGTCAATTATATTACCTGTGCAATGCCTTCACAAACATGGCCATGGTATCAGTACACTTCTAAGTAATGCATACAGACATAAGTATAAGAGCCTTTGCTTCAGATTTTTGGAAGTGTATTCCAGAATGTGGATTATGTAGCTGATAAAACACAAGCATGCCTTCTGAAGTTCAATAATCTTCTGTGCAGATATAGCTCAAATAAATAGTGTATGTCCTGTCTTGTCCACACAAACAAGTATCCTCACCATCAATTTGCCTATCTACATGCTTGCTTTTTTATAATGGTGCAGATTCAGGCTTACTAGGACAGTGAAGATGCAAATGAGGTGGGAACTGATTAGAATAGCTGAATCCCAAATACTTGGATCCATGTAGGAAATGTAAACATAGTGCAGACACTCCATTAGTGTTTTTAATGGTTTTAATGGATTGCAACTGTGAAGGATTACTGGTTGGGAGAAGGAAAACACAAAAGCAATGCAGGCTGCCTTACACCCAGTGGGTGTGTCTGCTTAGATTTACAAAGTCTGAGATGTAAATTTGAGAATGTAAGTAAGCAGCACACAATTTACAGGTTGTGTTCCTTAATACCCAACCTGTCCTTCATTTGTTGGCAACTGCAGATGTCATTATTTCCAGTTAGTATCCTCACACATTTTAAGGCCAATGATATAGAATGGCTTACAGACTGCATGTCTCAGATTACTGGTCAGGTAACTGAAGAATGGCCAATAAACACAGAGAGGTGAGACAGACCTGTATATTTTCAAGCAATAATCCTAACAGTTTGTAAGATCACTAAGTGCACTACATCCAAAAATAATACATGAACTGATAACAGTTGTATCTTTTCATATTACTGTAGATAATGTTGCATTTGGTTGTGTGCAGAATGATATCAGTTCATTGCTGCAATTCTGTTTGCATGGCAAAGAGGGATAAGGCACCCATCCTATGTTCTGAAGACTCATTGGAGTGAGAGTGCAAATCTAGATCTATGTAGACATATCTCAAGTGAACCATCATTTCCTAGTGTGTATGTCATAATGTTAAAGGCTGAGTTTTCCTAATTTTAACTACTTGTCCTTTTTTTTCCATTTTCTGTCTTGTTTTTTTTTTTTTTAATTCTTCTTCTTTTTTTGTTGGCTAGTGTTTGTGTGATATGGCGTGTAGTGGAGTCATGGAAATAGACAAAATGAATGGCAGGTTTGTCTGTGCTTATCTCACTTGTGCAAAGCATGGTAGTGCACAAACTGGACAACTGGAGCACCCAGGAAGCAGACAGGACCCAGACAGCCAAAAATAGAAACTGGATACATTCAATTCATTCTGTTGGGCACTGTGCAAACCCACTAAGTGGCATTGCTTGGTGCTTAACAGAGAGAGACCTTAAGAATGATTATTAAGTTTTGGAATGTCATGTAACTAGTCCTGTGTCAACATGTGTAAGTGTAGGGCTGGAGAACAAATGGTCCTGCTTTCTAATACAGGGTCAGCAACTTTTTTTAACTGTTGTGACATTGCAAGTCAGAGCAATGAACTGAAACATGAACAACTGATATTTCAACTTTCTTGTGACACTGATGTAAGTGTAGGACTGCCATACACATGGTCCTGGATTTTAATACAGTATATTCCATGTACTTTTACTGTTGTTCCACTCCCCATTATATTCACTCTGAGTTACAATACTTTAGATAGTAGAGCTGATCTTAATTATATGCATGAGGGATGAGACACTATTATTGTGCTATCAGATTAATTGTCCAATTATAATTATTTCATTCCTCAGTGACTGGTGCTGCTGCACTCCATGCACCATCATGCAAATGTGTTTCATGATTATGTGCACTAAAGTAAACAAGATTCATGGAATTGATTGGAAACCATCAGTCTCCATTGCTCTAGATCTGTTGGTAGATATACATGAATGACATTAGTGGGGAAGGTGCCAGGTTTAGGGCATAGAGGTGGGGTTTCCAGGAGCCTAGGATTTTTATTGGACCCCTAGTAAAGCATCACAATCAAACGCTTCTGCAGAGGTACTATTCTGGCTTCCAGTACAAGTCTGAGGTGTGATATTATTTAGCCCAGGGTGTATCTAGTGCCACTGGTATCCTACACACTGGAGAGCAATGCAGTTATCATTTTATTGACCTACAGAGGAGGAAGAGGGACACCCTCAACCATTGGATTGAGGAATTAAAGACTGAGGATATTCCACAGCTGTGTAAATATCAACTAAAGATAACAAGTATAAGACATAGAAAGCTGAATATAGGCAAGATTGATATGCATAATGGTCTTATGTTCTTTTCTGTTTTTTCTTCCCAGCTGCCAGTGATCAGGAGTACAATCTTCAGGCCCATGGGGCTACATTGGAGAGACTGAGGGGAGCAAGTGGAATGTATGCAGCAGAAGAGAATTGTTATTGTAGCATTAAAAGTTAAAGCTACCCCCCAGGGTTCATGAAACAAAATATTCTGTGCAGGAACAATGTATCCCCTTCTGCATAGAATATGGCCACCGAGCGATCCAGCAAACAGCTGATCTGACGTGCATGAGCCTGCCAACACTGTTCCTGCATGGAA
Source organism: Protopterus annectens (assembly GCF_019279795.1). Lineage (NCBI taxonomy): Eukaryota > Metazoa > Chordata > Ceratodontiformes > Protopteridae > Protopterus > Protopterus annectens. The sequence goes on along the minus strand of NC_056726.1, from coordinate 1,668,757,967 downwards.
AGCTGTACAGAATGCTAATTACCTCATGTGCTGGGGAAAGTCATGAAAATGAGGTGAATTAGTGATTCAAGAAGCAGGCAAGCATCCGTGCAGGAACAGTGCTAGTTGCAGAAATGTGTTCAGTTACTAACTGAACACATTTCTGCAAATAGCAAAACAGAGGCATGACAGCTCAGATAAAAGCTTGTATTATAAACTTTAGGTATGCCAATGGCCAGTTATATGGCCATTGGCATTGGAAAGTGTTTAATTTAACAAAAAAATCAAAGTATATTTTTTGGTTGATCTTGGCTGTTTAAGCATAGGGCAGAGGCACACAATTGGGATTGTGCAGAAAATAAAAAAAAAATGTAAAAAGTCAATTTCATGGGATATCTGCATTTTGCTATTATAGTTTGTGGCATGCAGAATGTGAACAACAACAGGGAACAGTGGTTGCCAAGGGGGAAAGAGTCTGTGTAAGTGCAGTAACTATGGGCTAAGGCAGTGGGGTATGCAAATGAGGGGAAATTTACTGAATCACAAAAATCTTCTAAGCTCCAAACTGCACCTAACCATGTAGGTGCTCTAGCATGATGGTGTAACTAGGAGGAGCAACAGACATGAAAGTGGTGTGTGCAATATTTGCTGTAAGCACATTGGAGCTCCGTTTCCTGGGTTTGCACTTAGCTAAGCAAAACTAAGTGAGAGGGTATGTCTGAGGCTGTATACCCTTATTCCATGAATTGAGGAGCGTGTTTGCACCCAGGGGAGGGCCATTTCTGCTAAAATGTGTTTGCCTTACCTAAATGGGTGTGCACAGCGTGCACTAGGACTAAAAAAAAAAAAACAGAAATAGCACTACTGTTTACATTTAGGCAGATGGTTTGCATGCCATGCCTCGGGGCTTAAAAGGGGTGGAGATGAGAAGGGAGAAAAGAAAAAAAAGGGAAATAGCAAAATGCAGCCACTTAAATAAAAGTAAAATAGCTGGCAGGTGGAATGCCTCAAAGTCAGCCAATCACACAGGCAGCATCTGCAGCACACCACTATAAACTATGAAGACATCTTCCAGTCTGGTTTTTCCCACAAACTCTGCACCATAGGTGTACACAGATGGGGGAATTTTAACTGACAAAACTAGCAAAAAATGTTATGTGGCTGCTGTTGTTTTGATCTATCAGTATGTGCAAGAGGCCTATGGCATTGAGTAGAATAATGCTGACAACTGACTCAGACTGAGGAGGAAGAAAAGAGTGTTCAGACTCAGGGTAACCTACCAGAGGCTACATGATCTGGAGATAGTAGAGCACTACAAGGTTGACAGGGACATACTTCAGCAAGTCATTGAGCTGTGCCAGACTCGCGTCAGACCCAGAACCAACTGACGGGAACCTATCCCAATAAATACCAAGGTATGTGTATCCTTAAGAATACTAACTACAGTTACTTTCCAAAGACCAACTCGGGATATCATGGGGGTCTCACAGACATTTGCATCCAGGATACTCCACCAGTTCCTGGATGCCATGGGACCACATGGTGCTGAGTACATTTACTTCCCCAGCACCTGTGAGGAGAGGACCAGCAATATTTGTCTCTTCCACCATATAGCAGAATGCCCGAAGGTACTGGGTGCCATAGACTGCATGCATATCCACATCAAATGACCACCCAATGACCAGGGTAGGGTGTACCTTAATCGCAAGGGGTTCCACTCCATCAACTGCCAGGATGTGTGCGATGCCCAGGGCATTATCATGAATGTGTGTGCTGGCAGCCCTGGAAGCTATCATAACTCCCACATCTGGCATTCATCACAGCTGTACCAGGCATTTGCCAGTGAGGACATCTCATATGGCCATCTGGTGGGAGATGCTGGCTATGCACTGGAGCCATAGCTGAAGACACCCATCAGAAATGTACACACACCAACACAAGAATGACATAATGAGGCACACGCACAAACCAGGATCATTATAGAACATGTGTTTGGGATGCTCCAGTCACGGTTCTGCTGCCTTGACATATCCGGTGGAGCCTTGCAGTACTCTGCAGCCATATGTGCAAACATGTTCATAGTATATGCCATGCTACACAATATGATCCTGTGGAAATAGATGTAGCAGGAACAAAATGGGGAAGGGCCACACATCCCCCCACCATTGCCAATGTCTCCACAGGCACAGAGGGACTCGGAGGAGGAATATCATGAGCCTGCCCCTGTAGGCAGACAGAGGAATGCCCAGTATGCCCTGGCATTGGCAAAGAGGCAATGCGTAGCACATACACTGACACTGTAGGGTCTGAAGGACTGATAGCTCTCTCTGACTCACACTCACAGTAAAATGGATGCCAAACATCACACCACCTATACCTTACCACATATAGGCAGTGTACTGCATGCATCCAACATAGTCAGCCCTCAAGCACCATCCTCACAACTGCCTCAGGCACAAGGTAAGTCAATCTTCTTAACAATAAATGAATTGAGTAGAATATTCTGATGGCATATCGATGGTATTGATGCAAGTATGCAAGGGAATGGGGTGGCTTATTGGGAAAGCATCAGATGACTAACAGCTATGTGGGACAGCAGGAAGTATATGCCCAGTAATGGCTTACCCACACTATGCAGTACCATCCTATTTGACAAATACCACTGCAGTATATGTGGTGAGCCAAATAACTGGGCAGTCATAGGTCACATGCTTGGATGTCCACGTGTGGTTCCCATACTCACCCCCAGCCTCACCCAGCAGATCAGCTGTAGAAAACCATACAGAAATGTTTGGCAAAGGCCCCCCCATGGTGACATCCATGAAATTCCCACCTATAGACTTACACAGTGATATCACAGCAGATCTGGCAGTGGCAGTATGGCTCTGAAAAGTAAGATGTCAGAAACTAAAAATGTTTATGCCAGAATAATCTGACCTGCGGTTGATACTGTTATGCCTATAGTCTCAAAGATAGGGCACACCACAATGCCAAATGGGACCAAAATGTTAAGCAAATATCAGCACACTCTATGCAAATGTGTATTGTGTACAGATGTGTCACCCCCACCCATAGTCCCATAGAAATGCAGTAGCAGTTCCCTGGCCTTAAGCAGCATCCAGCTGTCAACTATAGAAATGGCTCAACATGAACAGAAATCAATTGCTAGTAACACTCAGTCAACTGGTGCCATCCCAGGGGTGTTCACTGCCTGGCAGCCTGGGAACATATGGTCATCAGAATGCACTGCCTTGCTACAGATGGCCTGGATCTGTCACACCTGGCCTACAGACCTCTGGCAAATGCCCATGCCTCACCCACAGTGCCCTGTTAGGGAGTGTCATGGGGTCCATAACACCAACATAACACAGTCTACAAAATGCAAAGGCCATGCTGCTAACTACTAGGAGCAAACCTGCCAGCCTGAGAGAGCCAGAAATCTGGACAAAGACATGAATATGGGGTGATAAAGGTCTAAACAGAAGGACACCTTTGAAATACTGCGCTAATAATGTTAGAAAGTTGATGGAATGATTGTATTAGCATGGAATGCCTAAAGGTTATGAAGTTTGAAACCGTAAGGTCAACTGTCAGTAATATCTGACTTCAACCCTGAGTGACTTGCAAAATACTTTTCCTTGAAAACCACACTCATTTAGGTAACCAACCAGATATATGAGTCATGAATCTGGACATTCTGTGATAGTCTGTGCAGTCAACAGACAGGGCTAGGAGTCTAAACATGAGAATGCACTCATTGCAGGCAGTCCTAACCCTGGATGATGGTGGCTTGTCTGCACCCACAGAACCCTGGCCCACAACCATGGTAAGTAACATACCCTTCCATGATCACTCATCCTATGTATCATCCTGACACGAAAATGTGGCCAGCCAAGCCAAATGAGGTGGGCCATACATATATGTGAGACACACACACACCTCCAGGCTGGTCAAACAGTCTAACGTACATGAGAACCTCCAAGTGCAGTCAACCTCTGAGAAGACCCCTATAAAAGTACTGGTAGATATAGGCCAAACTATCAGACCCAGGACACCCCCCCCCATATATCCTATCCCCTACAAATCTATCTGGAGTCTGCCTGTCACCCTGATCCTGGCTGATTTATATTACCCAATTGTGGACTGGAAATCAGAGCATGCCAGAACAGAAATGCACAGAGATTCCACCATTGTAATATATCACCAAGGTGCTGGACCATTTTCACAGCTCCAACAGTCCAATAGTTGTAGGCATATCTCTCAACAGGCTGGATTGTGCAAGAATGCCTAGCATTTGGTCTATAATATTGGTGTGTGCATGATCCAGCCTGTATTCTCTGGTAAATAACTGTGATGATCTGAGGAGGTATGTCACGAGGTACTGAAACAATACATGACACTGTCAAATGTCATATATGTCAGATGTCTGCTAAAACAAACCCTGTAACCCTAGCAACAAATACATTACTAACAGAAATAGTCAAAATCACCGTATGGCCCACTGTTGCCCTATTTCGAGGGGCTATCCACAGATATCCTGCACCAACATTTTGAGAGGTATGGTGTAGCACAAACCAAACTTGACTGGAGTACAACAATCCCTGGAATGGAGTCCCACATTTACTATATAATGTCACACTGGGCATGTTCATACACATAGAGAATTGTCAGTAGGATCTAGGAATTAACAGGTCTTTCCCACCTAGTGCACTTTCCATTGCCATACTTTAGCAATCCTGCAGATGTCTGTTACCGTAGAAGTCCCTTTCACCTAGCCTCAGCCTTATAAGCTCTGTGGCATGTGCGATAACTGGGTAACACTATAGTACAAATAACTAGTTAGGTAGAAGTTCTAATTTTATAAGTTAAAGATTTTGGGTCCATTCAAACCCAATACACATCACATTTTCCTGTTTAGCAGTCCTGCAGATAACAGTCACCTTAGAAGTTCCTTTTGTCAAGCATAAGCCCTATAAGCTCTGTGGTGCATCCACTAACTGCATAACAGTATAGAACAAATAACTAGTTAGGTAGGAGTTCTAATCCCAGTTTTGGCAAATGTGTGTATATGTGTAGTTCAAAGTATTTTTGTGGCTTCTCTCACTCAGTACATCACTCATTGCCATGCTTTACAAGGGCTGGTGATGTTCCACACCTTAGAAGTATCTTTGGGCAACCTTCATCCAATAAGCTCTGTGGCATGCATAATAAATGTGTAACACTGTTGTAGCAATAACTAGGAAGGTAGGGGTTCTTATCTCAGTTCTGGCAAGTATGTGTATGTGTGTGTGTGTGTGTGTGTGTGTGTGTGTGTGTGTGTGTGTGTGTGTGTGTGTGTGTGTGTGTGTGTGTGTGCAAGAACAGTATCCTGTTTGTAGGGGGGTTGTGTTTGTGTGAGAACCATATCCAGTGGGTGGTGGGTTTTGCTACTTTTTGCTGTTGTCCACCCAGTACATGTCCCAGTGTGCACATTACAAGACCCACAGTTGTCATCCACTGTAAATGGACCCATAGATACTCTGCAGCCCTATAAGCATTGTGCCATGTGCAATAACTATGTGGCAGTATTGAATAGATAACAAGATAGGCAGTCCATCTAATCCTTGGATATCACTCCCCACTCAGGAATCATACACAAACACACTCAGATAGGTAGCAACCCCTACATCAGTAGGTGGCATGCAAACTAGATTACAGATGGAACCCACAGTGTGAAAACAGTGGAATCCATGTCAAATTGCTCAACAGTCATGAGTGGATTCCCACAAGTTGTTGACCTGGGTCCCCTCATATTTGGGATCCACACCTCTGAGGACAAGCCCAATATGAAGGTGCCCTGGCTGACAATGTTTGCAGATGACTACAAGGTGGGTGCTATTATTACCCCCCACCCCACATGAGGTTGAAACCTTCACAAAGGCCACTGTGAGACCTATGACTGTTGTCAGAACCATGGACATAAGCTCAAGTGCCAGATGATGTGCCACCATCCTTTTTGGGTACGACATGATTCCCATAAAGTAATGCATTGATGGTAGTCCACTGAACACTGATGTTGGTATAAGGGAACTGGGAACACAGGTTGACAGTGAGCTCTCGGTTGAGCATCACAATGCCACCGTCTTCTGAAAGGTCTCCCTTGTGTCACTTCTCCTGACTAAGGGAAGTGAATCCGGGAAGTAAAAGGACAGTATTTCCTTGTAATCTCCCCTCAGCAGATGAATCAATGTGTACAATGGCCCATTTGCTATGTACCCTACTGGACACCTGCAACAACAGAAGAGGCTGCAAATGTACCTCACAAAGAGGATCTTAGGTATTACACACTAGCCCCATATGAACAGACTCCAACAACTCCAATGAATCTCTGTCTCATATTGGCTACTTAGGTGCAATCTCTGCCTGACATATACAGCCATGTCTAACCCAACCCTGTCAGGAATGCTACATCCCAAGAAACCAATCTGCCCACACAGCATGCCCAGATACCTCAACCCCATCCTCACAATCAACAGGACATGCTGAAGGGACAGGTTCACAACCCAGAGACTGGCCACCTTATGCAATAGACATCACATACATGTCAAGCAAAGAACATCACTGGTCCTCTTCAAGAGAAATCTGGAGGAGTGGATGGGGAATAGAATACCCACCCTGGGGATCACTCCAGTGACTATACTCAGTAGACACACTGGGGAGTATTGTCAGGTTATATGATGCCAGTGTATTCCCATGGGCTTGCCTTGTAAAACCTCCATGGCCAATTGCCACATACACACCTATGAATCTTTGAACCTATGGATCTCAGTACTGTCAAGTGTGTGTGTGTGTGTGTGTGTGTGTGTGTGTGTGTGTGTGTGTGTGTGTGTATGTGTGCGCATTAGTGTGTATAAAAGTGTTTGTGACTGTGTAAACATGTGTGTGAAAGGAGTTTGTGGCCCATCTCACCCATTATAACTGCCATTGCCATACATTACAACTGCTGTAGATGTTATTCACTATATAGGTACCTCGGGACACTCCCAAAACTATAAGCTCTGTATAACACTGTTATACCAATAACTACATTGCTAGGGGATATAATATAAGTCCTGGCAAATGTGTGTGTGTGTGTGTGTGTGTGTGTGTGTGTGTGTGTGTGTGTGTGTGTGTGTGTGTGTGTGTGTGTATATTATTGTGTGTAAGTGTGTATATGTGTAGGTTAAAGTATTTTGTGGCCTCTCTCATGCCAGTACATCACCCATTGCCATAATTTGCAAGACCTGGTGATGTACCTCACGTTAAAAGTGTCTTTGGACAAATATCTCCCCGTAACCTCAGTGGTGCATGCGAGAAATGTGCAACAATGTAGTAACAATAAATAGATAGGTAGGGGTTCTAATCCCAGTCCTGTCAAATGTTTGTGAGAGAAGAGTATCTTGTGTGTTTGTGTGTTCATGTAAGACCAACATCCATTGGATGGGCATGGTTTCTTATTTTATGTCATGGTACTCACAGTACACATTCCTAGGTCTACTGTATGAGGTCCGCTTTTCACATCCATGGTCGAGGAGTGCCAAGGTCTCCCCCCACCGGTTATCCATGACCTCAGTACACTCATGGATGGCTGCAGTGAATTCACAAATATCACCATGGACAACAGGGATGTGCTCATCCATGACCCTGTGTATATGTCTGGTGTTACATTCATTATGTGCTTGTGCCTCCATGATTGCCTGAAACATGCGTCTGGTGACTGCTGCTGTGGCACTTGCAACAGGGGCATGATGGGCTGCAATCCTCCTCTGAGCACCCCTGCCCATCTGCCTGTGTGGGACCTCACCAGCATTCTGGCTATGGCTAGTGCCTGCTCCCTCACTTGCCATAGTCACCACAGTAACCTGTTGTATTCCACCACCCACCAACTGTCTATTATCTGTGGCCACTGGTGACGGGGTACGTGTGGGTATTGTGACTATGTGCAGAGATGGGGTTGACCACAGTGGGATACCAACCGATGGCACAGATTCAGCCCCTGACAACCCCACCTGTACCTCAATATGAGTATCATCATGGTCAGAGTCTGCAGAGACACTGACATCAGAATCAGAGCAGGAGGGACTGCGGCCACCATGTTCACCTGTGAGGATAAAACAACGTATGTAAATTACTGCCGCCACTATAAGGTTTGCTGGTACACACACACACAAACAACATATGTAAATTACTACCACCAATATAAGGTTTGCTGGTACACATACACACACACACACACACACACACACACACACACACACACACACACACACACACACACACACACACACACACAGTTGAGGTGCGTCAAAGGCATTACACAGACCTCACATTAGCTGAGTGGAGGCATTCACAACACACAGTCAGACAATAACATACACACTCTGGACAGACCCTCAGCATCATGCAGTGCAGCCCTTATTCACAGCAGACAGTCCTCTTGGGAAGGTGTCTATCAGCATGGCACATACTGACTTACCAATGTTTGCACACTCTCCCTTACAAAACACATCCAACTATGTCAGATGGCAAGGGCATCCCCTGTGCACTGCCCTCTTCAGGTCACTCTGCATATATCCTATTGCAAGTAGGTGTGGGCTCTGACTCGGCCAGTGCAGAATGTTGTATGTGTTCTGGTGAAGCCATCCTTTTGTTGATTTGGATGTATGATTTGGGCCATTGTTGTGTGGAGAGTCGAAAATCCTCACCATTCACAGCTATGTGGCAGACACCAGAAGGATTGGAGCCACAAGGGACCAGTGTTTTGAACTGTTCATAATCCCCTCTATCTTGGCTACAGCCCCAGTTCCAGCTTGTGAACAGCATCCCCAAAGCAGGACACTGCCATTACCATGCTTTACCTTGGGGTGTTGTTGTTGTGGTGATGTGCAGTGGTGTTATTGCATCAAACAAACCTGTCAGAATTGTGGCCAAAGAGTTCAACCATTGCCCCATATTACCATAACGCATTTTCCCACTTGCATTTTGGAGACCTGATGTATTGTGTTCAGACTTTCACCAGGCCTGGATATTGTTTGGTGTGAAGAACTTCTGCCATCTTCCAACCCTACCATATAGGCAGGACATATAGAGACTATGGAAGATTGTTGTGACATGTAGTACACACCCAGTATTTGACAGAGATTCCTGCTACTCCTTCACTGCTGCTGTAGGGCTCCTGGCAGCCTCCCTGGCCAGTTTTGGTCTTGTACTCTCATAGACTTTGGTTGGATGTCCACTCCTTTGCAATTTCACTGTAGCCCCATATCTTCACCACCTTTTGATGACTGTCTGTACTGTGTTCCATGGTATGTGCAATGCTGTGGAAATGTTTTGATACCCTTCTCCAGGCTGATGCATCTCATATATGTGGTCCCTTAGCAGCATCATCAGCTCTATCTGAACAATGGCTGTTGTTGTAGCAGGCAACTGGGTATATGTTAGGATAATCCTGGTAGGATAGCTGACCAGCTGACCATTATTTGCTGTTAATCCAAGGGTATCTGTCATTGATGGCAGGTGTGTACCCAAGAAGATATACTGCTGTAGTTATATCGAAAGCTGCCTTAACACAGTATTAGCTTCAGCCTGTGCACACATATGCATCTAGGTTGTTGTACTATTGTTTTGTGTCATTATTGTTCCCCTAACAGATTTGTTTGCTTTACAAATGAATTGTACAGGTTATAGGTCACATGAAAGGTTTGCAGTATTTTGAACTTGTCTATTGTGCTCTCATTTTTGTATATCACAAATACCTGGCATTCTAACAGTTGTGTACACCATTTATATGTACTGCATACTACTAATTTATACAATATGACCCTAGTTTTGGGCCTTTGTCCCCCCATTTTGTCAATCTTTGTCCAGATGTCCTGCAATGACAAGTTATGAGGTATGCTACAGATATGTGACATCTCCTGCAAATAGGCCCCTGTGATGACCACCATGATGCAATCCAGTAAACACCACTACAAGTGAACATGCAGATATTGCCAAATGGCGGAGTGTAACAGTTGTGTGCATGGTCACATGCATTGACTTTAGCTTGCCTGGGGTACTGGTGAGCCACAACAGGAAAATCCCATACTCACAGGCTTCAGGCTGCTGTCCCATGTGCAGACCAGAGGGACATATGTAATTGTGAGGGAGAGGTATTGTCAGCAGATTCACATTAGACATTGGTACAAGATAAATACCACGTTTCTGCACAGGTGCAGTACACACTATGATATTACACAATTTGCTGTCCATCACCATAGATGTGCACTTGTGTGCATTACTAAACTCCACCCACTAAACCATTTTACACTGACATATGCATCTAGACACTCTATAGAAGACAGTTTAAATGCTACCTCATTACATTGATGTGCACTTTGGCCTTAGCTCAATGCTACTTGCCTGTTGCCTGGGTGCCATCCACCTCCACAACTGCTGTTTCCTGTATTTGAGTTTGTGTGGGGGCTACCCCAAGGTTGACAAGGGGGCTCTTCTGTTGCCATAAGTGGGGCCTGTGTGGCTGGATGCCACCAGTAGCAGTACAATTCCTCACTATAGCAGCAGCCCTTTGCTGGGCATGAAGTACCATGCCAGTTGCTCTATGCCTAACCTGATCATATGTGCGTACATGGTGGGCCAAGATGTTCACTCTGCGGATGATCTCATCCCACAGGATAGTCCTCTCCTGTAGATGTTGCCAGTTACGGCCAGGAAGGATGGCATAGTTTAAGATTACAGCTTCTGCGAAGGCTGCTTTCTCCGCATCTGTGTAATGTAGTTGCCACTGCATGGCACCTGGAAGACATAAACAGGAAACACATCACAGGACCTCAGACATTCCCCAGAGTTCTTTACAGAGCCAGCACATGAATATGGACTATCATTAGCCACCACTTACAAACACATCATACCCCTGTACCTGGCAACTCTGTATGAACATGCATTGTACTCCTGGTCCAGATGTGTCATGTTCCCCCCAATGAGGGTCAGTACATTCATCGTTCACTTTTGTGTAGAGGGATGACAATGGCCTTGTTCCTTGCAGATGGAATATCAATGGTGCTCAGGCTTTGCTTGCATACATTATGTAATGGAGCTGGAAGCATATGCCTGGGTTCATGTAGGATGCAGACAGGAATGTTATCAAACCCCAAAGGGACTTGCTTTTGTTAACTTTGATTAGGCAGTTTGCACCTGATCCATGATGTGATTGGTGGGATGTGTGTGCTGTGCATATCCACCTATACTGATGGTGAGCCAGGGGGGTGCTGTTTGCCCTAAACCTGCCTGCATCAGGTTGGCTGTAGCTATGGTGTGTGTGTATGTGCTGTGATTGATCATCATTACAGAGTGGGTTGGGTTATTGCCTCTGAGACTGCAGACATATGTGAAGATGGCCTTGTGATTGCCCTTACTGGATGTGTCCAATTTGTACTCATAGTTAGCCTTACAGTAGTCCACCTGTGACCTAATATGCTCATTCAGACAAAGGTTGACATGTTGTCCAGTTGGTGACTGCTCTTACTTTGCCCTGTACAGGCAATATAGCATCACATTATGTGCTTTGTGCATTGCTACTGTCCAGCAAAGGGATTTATTCTACCTTGGTGGAGGTTTTACAAGTAAGGTATTGCTGAGGCCATACAACTATGTGGGGGGTCATATATCTGTTTGTAGTGGGCATGGACACAGGGTCAGAACACAGTTGGCTGCCTCTACAATTTCAACATGATACTCATGCTTATTATACTACCCATGTCTGTGTCAGGGCTATGCCACAACCATGAGCTGTAGAAGTGTAACTTTGTTGGATGCACAGAAACTAAGGTTACACATGTGTACAACATGTACAGCTTATTCACCTGACATTTTGCATCCCATGTCAGTTGTTATGAGGCAGCCAGGTACACCTACCCATACATACATATGCACAGGTAATACCTGCTATACATTAATGTTCTATGTCAGTATGGCACACTGTAATTACAGTCATGCTGCTCAGTCAGTCATGTCAACCTATTAGGGCAGGACATCTGAAGGACACCACACATACATGGTGGATTATGGGCTACAATTAGTGACACTTTCTTCATATTGCTGTAACACACATATATGTCATCTGATAGTGCAGTAGCCTTTGCATTCACAGACATACCCTGGAGGATGTCTGATGCTCATATGGCAGGCAGAGAGGAGAAAGGCGAGGGATGTGGTAGTGAGGGTAGGAACTGTTAATGTCATAAGTATGACTGGTAGGGGGACAGAGATACCTGATACACTGGAGAGAGGAAAGATGGGTATATTGTGTGTGCCAGAGACCAGATGGGAGGGGTATACAGCTGTGTGTATTGGAGTCTGGTAGAAATAGTTCTATCATGGTGTGTATGGGAGGGGAACTGGTGTAGGGATTAACCTGAACGAACATTATGCCAAGAGTGTCTGTGAAGGTGATAAGAGTGTCGAGTAGAGTGATGTTTAGGAGGCTGGGAGTTAATGGTATAATGATGACAGTTGTTAGTGCATATGCTCCGCTACTTGCGTGTGTGATGGATGAGACAGATATACTTTGGTGTGTTTGGATGAAGTGGTGATGAGTACACCCAAGGGCGAGAGATTGGTGATTGGAGCAGATTTCAATGGACATGTTGGTGAAGGGGATGGAGGGGATGCAGAAGTGATGGGTAGGTATGGTGTTAAGCAAAGGAATGCAGAAGGTGAGATGGTGGTGGAGTTTGCAACCGAGGTTGGACATGGTTGCTCTATTACATTACGTGTTTGTGCATGTGCCTCATTATGGCACCAGGTGAATACATAGTTTTAAAAGACCGAGGGGCATGGGGTGACATACAAGAGTGGAGGAAGATGCACACAGGTGGATTATCTCCTATGCAGGTTTGCTAATTTGAAGGTGATTGGTAACTGTGGTGACAGGGGAAAGTGTAGTTAGGCAACATGGAATGATAGTCTGTGGGATGACATTGGTGATCAAGAAATGGGGGAGGAGTGTAAGGGCAGCACCATGGATCAAATGGTGGATACTGAGAAAGGGGATTATAAGGTTGACTTCAGGGAACAGTTAAGACAGGCAGTGGGTGACAGTGAAGACAGCAAATATCTGGGTGACTACATCTGAGCTAGTAAGGGAGATGAGTAGAATGGGCCTTGTTGTGATGTCTGCACAGAGGAAGTAGAACAAGGAGACCTGGGGGTGGCATGAGGAAGTACAGGGGAGTATACAGAGAAAGAGGTTGGCCACGGAGAAGTGGGATTGTCTGACAGATGAAGAATGTAGACAGGTGTATAGAGAGATGGGTGTATGGCAAAGTAAGTGGTGGCAAAGGCTGAGGATGGGGTATCTGAAGGGTTGTATGTAAGGGTGGACACCAAGGATGGAGAACAGGACCTGTAGCAATTGTCTAGACAGAGGCACGTAGCTAGGAAGGACATGCAGCAAATAAGGCTGATAAAGCATAATGGTGGAAGAGTACTCACAAGCAATGAGAGTGTGTTGAGCAGGTGGAAACAGTACTTTGATGGGCTGTTGAATGAAGAGAATGAGAGAGAGAGAGAATATTTGATGATGTGGGTATGGTGAATCAGGACATGTGACAGATTATCAAGGGGAAGTAAGGATACCTATGAAGAGGTTTAAGAATGGAAAGGCTACTGGTCCAGATGACATACCTGTGGAAGCATGGAGGTGTTTAGGACAAATGGCAGTGGTCTTTTTAACCAGATTGTTTACTGTAATCTTGGAAAATGAGAGGATGCATAAAGAGTGGATAAAATGTGCTTTGGTACTGGTTATGAGAATAAGGGTGGTGTGCAGAGCTGTAGTAACTACAGTGGGATAACATTCATCAGTCACAGCATGAGGTAATGGTAAAGGGTGGGGGAAGCTAGGTTATGAAGGGAGGTGAGGATTACTGATCAGCAGTATGATTTCATGCCAGGAAAGAATAGTACAGATGTGATGTTTGCTCTAAGGGTGTTGATGGCGACATACAGAGAAGGTCAGAAGTAGCTGTGTTGTGTCTTTGTGGACTTAGAGACAGCATATGACAGGATGTCTAGGGAGGAGTTGTGGCATTGTATGAGGTGGTCAGGAGTGCCGGAGGAATCTATAAGAATACTACAGGATTTGTACAAGGCTAGTGTGACAGAGGTGAGTTCTGCATTAGGAGTGACAGGTGCATTTAAGGTGGAGATGGGAGTACATCAGGGATCAGCTATGAGCCATTTCTTATTTGCAGTGGTGATGGACAGATTGACAGACATGATCAGACAGGAGTCCATGTAGACTGTGCTGTTTGCAGATGACATTGTGGTTTGCAGTGTGAGTAGGGAAAAGGTTGAGGAGACCTTGAATAGGTGGAGGTATGGTTTAGAAAGGGGAGGAATTATGGTCAGCAGAACTAAGACAGAATATATGTATGTGAATGGGAAGGAGGATTGAGAAATGGTGAGGATGCAGGGAGTAAAGGTTTGCAAAGGTGGATAGGTGTAAATACTTGGGAACAACAGTTCAGAGTAATGGCAAGTGTGGGGGAGAGGTAAAGATGAGAGTACAGGCAGGATGTGGGTGGTTGAGAAGACTGTCAGGAGTGATTTATGACAGACGAGTACCATTAAGAGTGATAGGGAAGGTCTACAAGAGTGTAGTGAGACCAGCTATGTTATATGGGTTGGAGACATTGGCATTGAAATAAGAGCTACGAGTCACAGCTGGACGTAGCAGAGTTAATGATGTTAAGATTTGCACTTGGTGTGACAAGGGTAGACAGGATTAGTAACATATGTTAGGGGGTCAGCACAGGTTGGATCGGTTGGGGGCAAAGCCAGAGAGTGGCAGGATTACGTTGGTTTAGACATGTGATGAGGAGTATGCTGAGTATATTTGGGAAAGGATGAGGCTGCCAGGTAAGAGGAAAAGAGGAAGGCCTGAGATAAGGTGTATGTATGTGGTGATAGCGGACATGCAGGTGGCTGGTGTGACAGAGCAAGATGCAAAGGACTGGAAGACACGGAGACATATGATCTGCTGTGGTGACCACTAATGGTTACAGCCAAAAGAAAGAAAAGGCAATGTTGTAATGTGAGTGTTCACAGGTTTACAATTATTTGCCAGACATAACACAACTCGTGATGACATAACTACAAATGTGAGGCACATATATGGTCAGTTTCCATAACACTGGACAGTTGAATGGTATGAGCTCAATATATCACATGCAGTTCAACACACACAGCTGCAACAGTATTTCATTATGCAAATACCCTGCATAGGTCCATCACATGTCTGAGACAAACATGTACATCATATTTGTATTTACAGTTAACATATGGATATCTGCGACATCCCAGTAGCTGACCTAGCAGTATCAGACTCAGTGTTGTGCAACACACACTCCAGCAGTGGTCATATGTGAGCCATCCTTTCCTGGGGTGACTCAGAGCCCTGAGCTGTGTTCTATGTCATTACAGACATACACAGATTCTATGGCCATAGGTTCTGCTCAGCCATATATCAGTACAGCATGTGTTGTTGAGACATAATATTGTTTGAACTTCCTATTTTCCATGTTTACATACCCCCTACTACATTCCATTACAAGTTTAATTGTTTGACATACCTGTGTGTTATTTTTGGTTTAGTTAGTGTAATCCATCAGTTTCAGTGTGTCTGTCTGTTTGTTTGTTTATCTGTTTGTCTGTGTCTCTCTCTCTTTCCCTCTCTCTCTGAGACAGATGTAGGATATACATCTGTTTTGTATAGGCAGTAGCTTGCCTTTAGTAGGTAATGCTCATGAGCAGCTGATGGCCTGTGCACCAATTGGAGTCCCCCACTTGTTAATTGCATGTAGAATAGCTATGGTATCATTCCCATACCCAATAGCATGGAAACACACTCCTATAACTAAGTAATTCATGTGGGCATTTCCCCTTTTCCTTGCCTGTGAGGAGTATTTCATGGAGGTGTGTGACAAACAGCATCACAGAGGGTAGTTGGATATACCTCTTACAACAAACACTGTGGAGAAAACCCAACAAACAGGGGGAGAATGTTCCAGACATAGGGACAGAAAGTAAGCATTGTTGTTATACAGTTGAAGTAATGCTAGTTTGACAGGGCTGGTGTGGATATGGCTGCTCTGCATGACTTTAAGTCTGATAGTGTTATGCGTTTGACGAATGGGCGTTCCTTCGTTGAAGGTTGTGCGTTAGGCCGGGCAAACCAGCACGTAAAACTCTACTGCCAATCATTAGCGGACCGGAGTTCCGCTGTGGCGACCCCTAACAGGGAAAAGCCGAAAGACACAAACAAACAAGTGTTATGTGGTTGACATAACTCTCAACTGCAGGGCTATCTGCAGACTGACCAGAGTCTCTCATATTTGGTGTATTACTCACGCATTTTTGGCATTGGAAATTCGGTAGTATACTCTGAGGATTGCAGTCAGTAAATGGTAACATCCATGTGTGTTTCTGACTTCATATCCCTCAGAACAGATATGTTACAACAACCCTGTTACACCAGCAACTTTTTCAGTTTATAACAGCAATATGTCAACAATGCCCCTGTGTTTGGGCCTCTGCATTCAAGTATGTCAGGCTTTGACCAGATGTCATGCTGTAAGAAGTGGAATAGGTATAGTATATCATTATATAGTGACTTAATTCCTGATATCATTCCATTGATGTATCAGACTGCCAGACATGTTATCTGCAGAATGCCTATATGAGGACAAAGCCTGGACGTTCTGTGGGACTCTATACAGTTGAGAGGACTGTGCATTTCCAGCAATTGTTGACAGACTGTCATGATTGTGTAGCAGTGTATTGTGAATGTGTTATTTCACCTATGTAGGGAGGGTGGTAGATGTAAGTGTTATGGATCCTTTTCTATCTAACTTTGCATGCTGCTCCATTTTCTGGTGCTCTATTGGCTGTATATGTTTGTAGGGGCAGACTGACACATGTCCCAGACCACAGTCAGGCATCAGACTACACTGTGAATTTGGCTGTATATGTAGGGGTAGTGAGTGAATGGCAAACATGCTGATGATTTTGGTCACACAGTCCATATATTTCACATATATACATATCCATATACATATATGTCCATATACATGTACATATATATCCATATACATCAGTGGGATGATGTGAAGATTTATGTCAGTAACTAGTGGGGAGTAATTTGGTTTTTGACTTGGGCTATTCCAATCAATATATGTTACAACAGACAGGAGGGTGTTACTGCATCAACTGTGTCACCTTATCTACTCCAGTATTTTGGGATATGTTCCCAGTTTCATGGTTTTACCCCTCCCTTTTGTCAGGCTTGGTCCAGATTTGTTGCACTAAAGGGTCCTGAGCATACCTCTCAACTGGCCAGATTGTTTCAGACTGTCCAAATTTATTGCTCATATGTATGTTCTGTTCTACAGAATCATTATTTTCATTTCTGTGGTAAATCACTGTGATGATGTCAGGATTTCTGTCAGTAAATGATGACATTCATTTCAGTTTCAGAACTCACATCGTTCAGAACATGTTTGCTGACACAAACCCTGTGACTGTAGCAACATTCTACATTTATAACTGCAGTACGTACATTATGTCCCTGGTCTTGACCCATTGTCCCTCCATTCTGACAGCCTTTATCCAGAATTCTTGCACTAAGAGGTGGTGAAGAGGTATGGTGCTGGGTATGTCTTGTCTACATGTTATGGGAATATATATATATATATATATATATATATATATATATATATATATATATATATATATATATATATACTAATATATATTCCTCTTTTGATATC
This sequence comes from Protopterus annectens, assembly GCF_019279795.1. NCBI lineage: Eukaryota > Metazoa > Chordata > Ceratodontiformes > Protopteridae > Protopterus > Protopterus annectens. Next base: position 1,668,740,142 of record NC_056726.1, on the reverse strand, counting down.
TATACATATATTTATATGACAATATATATCTATATATTGCATACGTATTTGTTTTATATATAGCTCCATATATCTGATGTGTATACTTTTTCTTATTTTTCTATCATCATACACATCTACATGTGTATATTTATATATATATATATATATATATATATATATATATATATATATATATATACTAAACAAGACTGATTCCACAGTGTTTGTTCCCTACTATTCTATACCTGCACTGAATTATATATTTTAAAAAACAACATTCATCATTAATGTTCAGATGATGTAGTGGTGCATTGCTTTGAATATGGTGTACAAGGTTCTGGGTTCAAGACTTGGCAGGACTGGTTATTTTGTTGCTGGGAAGAACAGTGGCCGATGGAGACAAGGTGATTAAGGCAGTTTTAAGCAGTTATAAGTGGGTTTATGTGGGTTTGTGGGATGGTAAGTGACACACAGTTAAATGGGAAACTGCCTAATCTGTGTAGGCATCGCTTAGTGTCATGCAAACTTGCTTACTGCCACTTACTACTGCTTATTGCCACTTATTCCTGCTAACCCCATGCTAATTTCTTTAAAAGAAAATAGGGAAGTGGTGAAAAAGGGGGAATGCAGAGATAAAAACAATATGAAAGATAACTAGGGATGTGCAGGATGGGTGTAGGGAAGGTTCATAGCTGTCCTTTTCTTTTACAGCAACAGCTGTGCATTTGTACAGAATTTGGAGGTGAATTTTTCCACTCAAAGCCCTGACAGAGGGGCGAGGACAACAGTAATGTGTTGTTAAGCCAATTAGACCAGATTACATGTGTCCAGTGGACACGTGCCAAATGGACAGCTATGTATGGAATTACATTTTTTTACTAAATAATTTTTATTATTTTTCTAAAATAAGATATCTTAAGAAACATTACATGAAATATGAATAAGTAACATATTTACAATTTTAAAACATTATCAACTTCAAACCATTATATAACTATTTACATTGGTGTCTATGCAAATAACATTGAAATTCTATATTATGTAGAGTCAGAAACATAAGATGATATATCTTTGTCGATTGTTTTCAAGTATTTACAGTACTTTCATCCAAGAGTAATAGTATGAAGTAGGTCTGTTCTTCACTGTTAATATTTCCATGTGTCCAACTATTGATGTTAAATTCTTAAATTCCTTGAAAGTAGGAGGAGCCTCGTTTTTCCAATGTATAGTTATGATTTTACGCGATATTGCCAACAGTGACCATAGGATTTTAGAGTCTTTTTTGGTACACAATCAGGAATAGGAGAATTGAATAAAATTACAGAATTTGTTCATTGAAAATTATCAATATAAACAGTCTGAAAAAAATAGTTAATAGCCTTCCAATACAAATTAAGGCATATACATTCATAAAAAAACATGCTGCCAATCTGCTTTTATCTTGGTTTGGCATCTCCAACATTGATCTTCACTAGCAAATATTTTGGCTAGCCTTTGTGGTGTATAGAAACTTCTGTGTAAATACCTCCAAGTGAATAATTGCCAGTAATTTAATAATGTAGATAGTTTGGAAGATTTTAGAATAATTCTTTTTTCTTCTTCAGTTGGAGAATGGTTGATTATTGAAGTAAAATAATACAAGTATGATTTTTCATGATAATTTTTTGTTTTTTTAACAATTTTGTAAATATTAGATAAGTAACATGTACCCTGATAAGGTTGATTTGTGATGACAATAAGGTATTCAAGGAATTTTGGGGAAATTACATTTTTTGAGGGAACAGATTGCCCTTTTTTTATAAGGTGAGAGTGGGATGTTGGGGAAGCATAGTAGGTATATTTGGGGAGGTAAGTTGGGTAGGAAGACAGACAAGACAGATAAGACAGCAGACAAGGGCAGTATATGACACATGTGGGGGGTAAACACCTTGGACGGGGAGGGTGGTTGGGAATCAGACACTCACAAGCCCCCAAATCGATACAGTGGGACTGAGGTCCCCACCCATGGGCAGTCATCACTGCACCTTCACAGCCCCAAAGGTGGATGTGTTGGGGAATAAGCAGGAGGGGCAGGCTGACCCTCAAGATGCACCACACAGGCCTCAAGCTGGTATAACTGATCTACAAACTCCTTTCGAAACTCACTAAGCATTAATCCCCAGATCTGACTGTGGTTGACAGTGTCTTGTCAGCACCCACTCCCAGGAGGGGATGGGCCCTATCCCCTGAGGCAGTTCCACAAGAAGGTGGTGCAGGACCAGTGGACGAGGAGGTCCTGGTTGGGGTCCCAGACATGCTGGGGCCCGGTGCCATGGCCAGATGAGGTGGGACAGGCTGGGATCAGCCTTCCCAGATGTGCTATGGTTTTGAGGTTTTACAGCATATGTTGGTTAGTCATGAACAACACATTCCAGGATTAGTTATAACAACAGATGCATGGGTGCTCCGATTAACCCAAAACAACATATTTGAAACAGTTGCATAGCAAACAGAGCACATGCATATATGGAACCACAGTGGGCATTATAATGGCATGGAGGTTACATTGATAGCAATAGGCCACCAATGATAGTATTTGAACAGAGAACATTAATAATCAAATGTTTAAATATTTGTAGAATAATAGGACACATCCCAACAGTAGATTTGGTGAAAACATACCCATTGATTTATGTGTTTAGATTATTGGTGCAGATCGGGTGGGGGAGAGAGAGAGATGTCAGTTAACAACTGTATAGGCTTCAATTGCTCACAACTTTAATAATTATTGCTCAGATCATTACTCTCCAGGTATTACCTCACTTTACCTCAACCTATAGTCTTGGGTTTGGCAGCAGTATGTTTGTACACAGTGTATAATTACAGACTTCTTAGAGGTAATTTATACCTTTTCTTACCTGGCGGACTTGTGGAGGAAATTTATGTTAACACTACCTGACTGTTTCTGCCCATATTTACATAATCAAGGCAGACTACATATGTGCACTCATAGTGTGTGTGTGTGTGTGTGTGTGTGTGTGTGTGTGTGTGTGTGTGTGTGTGTGTGTGTGTGTGTGTGTGTGTGTGCTACTGCCGTACTCCACCTTGTTTCTATTGGTCACCCTGGATGCTGGAGGCAGTGACCGCTAGCTGTGACAGTGTGACACTTGAGGGACATTTCTTGGAGAACTACTTGGTGTATGTACATATCTTGCTGTCATTTGCAGCCTTGGGGTTGGACAATGGGTGTAGTACACAGTGTATAATTACAGCCTTCTTAGAGCTAATTTATACCTTTTCTTACCTGGCGGACCTGTGGAGGAAATGTCTGTTAACAATACCTGACTGTTTCTACACATATTCACATATCCTTGGGTGAGATTATGCATCCAGCTTAATGTCACTTCCAGGATTCGAACTGTGCCTGTTTGTGCAAAAAGGTACAACAATATTTTGTTTTATCACAATGACCTATTGGGGAACTCCTGTTTTTTTGTTACTGTTTTCTGCATAATACGCACTTGTTTGGACAAACTGCCTTGTAATTCTGACATTCATGCATGACAGATAGTTCTTATACTGTGTATTCATACCTTCACATATTACTCAGTACAAACACTACACATTTCTAACTACTAGCAGGTGACATTCTACTCCTTTCTATTTATTTGCCCTGACTATTGTAAGCTAGATTTGTACTCACCAGCCTTGTGATGCAGCCTTAGCAGCCTGCTGGAGTGGGTGTCCATGTTTGCAGCTCTCTCATCTGCAGCTGTACAGGAAATAGAAAAACATTTATGCATACCTATCCATCTCATACTAAGACTGGACATTCTTACACAATAATTGATACTGATACTTACACACTGCTAGGACATTCTGTGCCCAAGCATCTTGGATCCACTGGTTCATGAGGTCCCTCTTCCTATGCTTCAGGTCAGCATAATGATGCTAGACCTGGTCACTAGGTGAGGTCAAGTGCGAGACAGTCCCAGGCCTCCACTTTGTATTGGGAGCCATGGTACTGGTCCTGCAGCAGTCTCCATTCATGTTTTTTTACGAGGAGTCCAATCATGACCCTGGACTCCTGAATGCTCTAACACTGTGCCCAAAAGAGCATACCCTCTCCAATGCCAGCCATAGTGCCTGCAGTTATCAGCTACAATGGTTGTATTCCCACCTGCGGGGTTTAAATAGGGCCATATTCCCAGTCTTTGCTGTGACTGGCCGATTTTGAATATGCTGAGCTAAGCTAAGTGTTGGGCAAACCCACCTAGAGATGGTAAGCACTGCTTACCAGTGTGCAAATCCACTTAGCTACTCTAAATATTGGTAAGCATTTAGTTTTAAGCAATGCTTATGCCAGCTAAGCATAGCTAAGCAGAATTTAGCATTGTTCAGCTTTCATTTTATGGACTATCAGGACTGTGGGGTTGATTCCTTATTAATGACATCTTATGTTATGTATGTTTACCTTCCATAACATCCCCCTATGTACTTTCATTACATTTGTGTTTATATGGGGGTTTCACATCTGTACTACACTGACACCTCACATTTGGACCTGCTACACTACTCTGGTTAACAAATATATATTATTCACTACCTATTTATAAAAAAATATATTTTAGTGATGCTTTCACATATAAAAATGAATTGACTGTATTGGGGCTCAAACCATGACTGACTATGTGCTAAGTGAAAACTCTAATCACTATGCTATGTCACTTTAGCTATTTGGCTGCATATTTCTATTTAGCTCCTTTGGATGTTTAAGCTATGCTGAACACAGCTGCATGATGCACACACCTGCTCAACTATGCTTAAACTTTAGTGGGGATGGGAAAAATATGTTTTATTTTTCTTAGTTTAGGGATATGCACATAGCTAACAATCATACCTCTCCACCTCTTAGAGCATAACATCTTGACAAAGTCTAACATGATGGGGGAACAAAGAGGGACAGATTTTAAATATTGCTCTTACAAACTTTGAAAACTGATAGAATAATAGGTTTTGCATTAGCTTGACTTATTGGAAGGTATATCTGTTCAGTTGGGAGGTATGCTAACAATGCCCTCGGACACTGTTTTTTTTTTCAAAGTGCTGTACAGTACTTCCTGAGTACAGGGGGTGTGTTTACTGTCCAAGCACTGCTTAGACATGCCCCCTGCACTCATTCACAGATCGTATCCATGCAGGTTATACAGCATCGTGCCTTCATGAATATGCAAGGTGCGCTGCTGTGCTGTACTGACACGATCCACTCCATGCAAGAATAGACTTATTCTTGTACAGAGATTTAATGAATCCTGGGAGCTTTTTTTGTTATTTTATAAAGAAGTATAAAATTGAGCATGAATATCCCAACTATAAAAGCAAATATGCATGCATCACTATGAAGCACAAACCAATTGTAAGAGTCCAATATTAGACATTAGTAAGAGGTTGTGGATTCAAATACCATAATTCACAACTATACCATGCTGTTATTTCTTTGATAATATTGACATTAAATTAAAACCTCTATACCAGTGGCACAAACGCCCTGCTGCAAAACTGTAATCTGTATAACTGGAACATGCATATGTGCAGTATATGCACATTTCAAAGATTACTTGCAGCAATCTGTAGTAAAGTGTATATCTGTTAGGAGGAAGACTTAAATGTAAAACATAAGATTAAAGAGTTGTATAATTGTATTAAAGCACTGTAAGTCACATATGATAGTACTAATCTTATCTCATTTTTCTCTCACCCCAACCCTTATCTCTCTTTTTTATTTTCTTTGCTTTTATTTTATTTTATTTTTAAAAATGCTTGTTTTTATATTATATTTTATTTTATAAATACATGTTTTTATTTTTTTATTTTATTTTATTGTTAAATTTTTTTTATTTTATTTTTATTTTTTAATTTTTTATTTTCTTTTTGTATTTTTATGTGTCATCAAAATATGTCCATGTCATCCATGTGTACTGCAAGACTAAATGCTCCACAGCACAGTGAGGTAGACCAGCCCCAATGGATCAGCCTGTCCATGCTTCACCGGCTGCAGTACCAATGATCAGTATGTCTGGAAGCCAACCTGGTAACACTATCTCTGCTGCCCCTGCACCACCTGCACCCTCAGGTACTCCTGCCCCAGAGGCTGGTCCAGAGGTATCCTTCGGGAGCAGTGGTACAGGTGGTGATTTCATCACCTGCAGCAAGTTGCCAGAGATGGTGTTTAGGGCAGTGCAGGTGAGCGGCAGAATGGTGACGCTGGCTGCAGAGGCTGCTATCCTTAATATTGCTTACTAGGAGGAGAAAATGATGAAGTCAAGCACTCCAGCCACCAGTGGAGTGATGTACAGTGATGACAATCCAGTGAGTATGGACTGGATTCTCACTGTCTCCAAGCTTGCCTGTCATAGGACCGGGTTGTACCCACCATCACCCCGATCATGATGTCCCCCAACATTTTGTGTCCATCACCAGCCCTATCTCTATTTTTGTTTGTCTTGTTTGTCTGCAATTGTTTCCTCACCTATCCAAGTTACCTGACCCAGACATACCTATGTCTCTTCCCCGACATTCCTCTCTCTTGCAAATAAAAAATCAATGGGTACCTGTCCCACAAAAAAAAATGTCCCATACATAGATCTCCACTTTGTACACATGTTTTCTTGACATACTTGATTTGGATCATTGGCTATACAACATGATTGCATTGCGGTCACCCCTCTCTCTGGAGGTGACAGTCCAAATTCAGTTAAAAAACAGTCCAAATCCAGTTAATATTTTGCACATATTTTCAGTTTACACTGTTAAATAAATGGATAGCTTTGTTTTTTTCCTATCTCTGTCCTGCACATTCCTGTCCTGCTTTCCCATAGTTCTGCCCCCTGCTTGCTTCCCATTTCACCACTTTCCTACCTACCCCATTTTAACACCTTTAATCTGGTCAAAAAAATAGAATCACACACAATACACATAATTAGCAGAAAAGGCAATGGATCCCTTCACTTTCTGGGCTTCATTTTGCAGAGATGTGTGCATTGTACACCAATGCAAAGCAAAGGGGAGCAGTGGCAAACTGCTGCAGTTTCCTCCACACAATGCTGCTTAACCCCACTGCACTATGGCAACACACAGCTACAAATGTACTATAAAGTATTCATGTCATTGCATTATCAATGTTTAATTAAAAGCATTTAAAGTATTAGATAGACCTGGATTTGAACCCAGTACCATCTGGGAGCAAAAAGGAATGTATCAATGAATTAAGACGTGCTGCTTCAGAGTCAGGAAAACAGCAGGTATGATGCATAGACTCAATACTAACTGTCAAACTTTAGTATTGCAGTTCATGTTTGCACACTGTTTAGCTATGCGCAAACATGTGTATCCCTCATTGTGCTATGGAAAAGTAAATATTAATCTGATGTTATCAATCTTCATTCTATCCTCACAAATGGGTTTGGATCTGATCTGTTGTATCCAACTCGGCCGATGCTATAGTTCGCAGCCACCAAATCTCTTGAGCTTCTCCTTTACCAACAATGTACCCTACCAACTACCTCAGATATTGTTTGCTGCTTCTAGCTAATGGATGTCGTCTACCACTCTTTCTCAAGCTGTATTAGATGAGTAAAGTTTTTTCTTTGTATTTTTCTTATTGCAAAATTTTTCCTTAGCTTACCTTGTAACTTTTTAGTCTTTACTGTTTGTGGTTTACGATCTTCTTTCTTTTCTATATTCTCCCTTGTTCTTATGACTCTGTTTTATTTCTGACATACTATTGTTGGTATTTCATTGCCTCCTCTTCTGCTCTACTGTACTTGATGGTTGCAATCAATGTAATCACCTGCTGTTCTTCAGTCTCCTTCATACTTGGTACTGTTAGATACTATCGTTAGTATCTCCCTCCTTCTTACAACTTGGTCATAGTTTTTTTACCATTTCCTCCTTCAGCCTATTAAAAACAGTTACTTACTATTTTCACTTTCTTATCTATTGAATTTTGATGTATAATTATTGTGGAAATACATTTTACACAATGAGTGACAAACCTGCAGGTTTTAAGAAATGTTTCAAACGTGGACATAAGTTGCCTATCTCGGACACACACTCTCTTTGTGTGTACTGCTTGGTCCATTACACTTACAGGAAGATTTCTCGATTTGTCACAGATTTATTCCATGAGCTTTATGTGAAAGTAAAAATAAATTGATATTAAAAAGTCTCCTTACTTCCTCTTTTGGAGAAGCCATATTCCAGTCTCCAAAGTTGAAGCCTTCCACCTCATCAAATCTTCCTCAGATTCTTCATGTAAACAGAGGGCTAAACATCTGCTCTCAACACCAGATCAGAAAAAGATGAAACTTTTGAATCAAACTGCTCCTTTGGATGCAACAACTTCTAAAATAAATTTTACAGTTCCAGCACAATCCAAGTCAGATCAGACAGAAACTTTGGATGAGAGACAGCCTTCAGAGATTCTATATTGTCCTCACACTAGATATTCTCCATTACCAGACAACATTCCAGCATCCAGACCTCCATTTACTCTGTTCGTTCTTCCAGAAGTCTCACAGAAGAGGATGTGGAGAGAGTGGTGAGGAAGATTCTCTTGGCTTAGGGGCAGATTGATCTTCCCTCATTGCCTACCCTTCTGGGTCAGGTGGTCCAACCTTCCACCACACCACACCACCCCTGCAATTTTCTTCTCTGACACCATCTGCTGTGTTAGAGTTTCTGGATCCCAGTCATCTGGATCCATCAGTGTCAGATCCAAGGATCTCCTTATCTTTGGATCCAACATCTTCGCTGAGACCTCCTATCTTTTATTATAAGGAGAGCTCCTGGAGCCAAAGCCTTTCTGCTTGCCAGATCTGGAGTGCAGCATTCGACTCTGAAGTTTGTGTAGCCATCTCTGTTTGTTGTCACCTTAACACTTGACAGTTTGGTTCTGGCTTCTTTCTCGGAGCGGTGCCAAAGGATTGGAGAGAGGGCATAATTCAGAAACCCAGTTTTTTGCATCAGAGTCTCTCTCTGGCTCCTTCAATCTTTGCCATTGAGGCTGTGAAGAAAGTGGTCACTGCCTTGGCAGCCCTGACAGAGCCTTCCCCCCTCAGATCCTACCTATTCCAGCATGATGCGCCAGCATCTGGAGCCTCCACTACTCTCTCCATGGGGACATCCTGTACCAAACCCTCAGGTTTCCTCTCAAGGAATTTTAATTTCCTCTTCCGAGACTTCCCCAGAACATCTGACTGAGGAAGTACCCAGGAAAAGGATGTACAAGAGGAAACACCTAGACTCCCCACAGGAGTCCATCACCAAAGGCATAGATTTCAATGAAGGTGAAAGGTTTCCATGGTCACCTCCTGAAGATGTTCCCTTTAGAGACATACTAGAAATCATGAAACAGACAGATGACTGGACATCCTCCAACCCTATGCTGGAGGAATCCATTCTCTTAGAGGCTTACGGTACAGGACCCTCTTCTTCCTGGTTGACTCAGCCTGCCTATGAGCTCATGCACATAATCTCTAGGTGGGCATGGAAGGAGCCTGACTGCATAGAACCAGTACCTTGTAGACCAGACATGATAATGGCACCACCTGCAGACAGACAGTTTTGAGGGAAAAGGGTTCCAGTTGATGCCATAGTTGTTGTGGCTGCCAGAAATAAGGAACTAGCCAATGAGATTTCCAGTGTCCACCCCCCAACAGGGAGTTGCTGGAGATGGACAGACTAGAACAGCATGTCTTTGCTTCAGCGACTTTTGCATTATGATCACTGAACTATTTGGTACATTTTTTTAGACTTCAGAGATATTTGACCAAAGACTTATCACATACTCTCTCAGGAACCGCATCTGCAGAAGTTAAGGATTCAGTAACTTCTCAGTTGGCAAACCTACAGGCTATTTCCCATAGTTACATGAGGTTAATTTCCAACATTGCAGAAGTAACCTCAAGAGTTGTGGGTTCAGGCATTTCCATGAGGAGGTATGCCTGGACGTGCTTATGGGAGTTTGTGGAGCCATTCAAGTCCAATGTCAACAATGCTCCCTTTGAAGGAACAGCCCTTTTTGGTGCTAAGTGAAAGAAATGCTCTGCAGGTGTGAAAAAAATGGTAAGACCTTGTCTGCTGTGGGCACACATTTTTCACCCCCCCCCCCAAAGAGATCCTTCTCCAAGAATCAACTGAGTGGCCAGAAAATGTGGTTCAAAAAATCCCAAGGTTTATTTCATGATACAAATGGAGGAACATTGTTGCCCTTGTAGCAGAGGTGGCCCACAAAACCAGGATTCATGAGAATCTTTCTTTGATAAACTCTATCAGTCCTCCTGAATGGAGGCCTGACTGTCCACCTCTGGAGAAAGTCAGGGGAAGAATGTCCCTGTACCAGAGAGCCTAGCTAGAATTAACAAAAGATATTTGGGTTCAGAGGTTATATCCAGAGGTTATATAATACCATTTTCCCTTCCACCCCCAATTCCCAGGAAAATCCCCGATGTTCAACCCAGACAGAGGGATCAAACAGCAATTCAGATTTGAAAGCTGCTAGTAAAAAGCGTCATCCAAGAGGTCCCACCAGACCAGATAGGATCTGGGACTTACTCAAGGTTTTTTTTAGTGCCAAAAAAAGATAAGACTGGAGGCAAATTTTGGATCTCACAAATCTAAACAAATTTGTCCAACAAACCACATTATAGATCACGGTTCAGTCCATTCTCCCCTTTCTGGGCAAGGATGACTAGATCGCTCGATAGATCTCCAGGACACCTACTATCCGCAAAAAGATAAACAGGTGGTCCAGGAAGTACCTACACTTCCAGCTGGAAGCCGGTCATTACCAATTCAGAGTACTGCCCTATGGACTCACCACAGCCCCCAGAGTATTTACCCAATGCATGGCAGTAGTAGCAGCATACCTCTGCAGGGATTCTGCACGTTTCCCCTACCTGGACGACTGACTCATTACTGCTCTTGCCAGACGTCAACTCATACAGTCAAGAGATCAGGTTCTCCACACCTGTGCTCTCCTAGGAATAGCCATAAATTACAAAAAAAAAATCACAATTTCAACCAACTTAGACATTGCAATTTATTTGAGCACTGCTCAACACAAACACTGCCATTGCTTCCCTTCCACCTCACCGAGTCCTAAATATAAGGTCACAGGTCAAGAAGACTGTAGGCAATACATCAATCTCAGCCCACACAGTCCTCTGAACTCTGAGAGTCATGGCTGCAGTGATAACCTTAGTTCCATTGGCTAGATTTTACATGTAGATCCTACAGTGGATACTGGCTACCCAATGGTCAGTCTTCTATCAGTTGATATTGTATCAGATAAAAATTACCAACACTTGCAGATGAGATCTTTATTGGTGGATCCAGCCTGATCAACTGCTCCATGACCATCCATTCATTCCCCAACAGCCCAACACCATAGTAACCACAGATGCTTCCCAGATAGGTTGAGGGGCATTACCTGGGGAAGACAGTCCAGCATACGTGGTCCCTCAAAGAGGCCAATTTGCATATACATGTTCTAGAGATGGGGAGTAGTTGTGAGCATTTCAAGTTATTCTTCCCTCTGGCATGATTGTGATTCAAACAGAACATGTCAGTCATCTTGTACATCAACAAACAGAGGGAATACAGATCTTACCCACTGAGTCAAGAAGCACTTAGGGTCTGACAGTGGGTGATCTCTTCAGACTGCTTTCTTTTAGAAATACATTTTCCTGGGAGATCCAACTTGATTACAGACAAAATGAACAGGTGCATACTACTTCAACATGAGTGGTCCCTCAACAAGTAGGTGGTGGATGAGATTTTCTGGAGATGGGACCAGCCATTCTGCAATCTTTTTGCCTCTTCCCTAAACAACAAGTGCAGCAACTATTTTGGTCTGATCCCCTGTGGTGACATTCACTAAGGTCGCTTTACTTTATGGTTGACCTCCCAGTCTCTTTTATGCATTCCCACCAACTCCATTGATTCCAAAATTTCTTCAGGAACCTTCCAGGTCAAAGAAAACAGTGATCCTCATTGCCCTTATTGGCCTTGATAAATTTGGTTTTCCTTCCTATGACCTCACCTGGTTCAACCACCATGGAACTTAGATCTGACTCTGGACCTCCTGTCTCACCAAAAAGGCACATCACACCCAGGTATAACAAACCTCAAGCTGACTGTTTTGTTTCCCCAGTTCACCTAGTAGCCAGGCAATCTATGCTCTCATCATCTGTCTTATGTATAATTCTGCCTTGCCATAAACTCTTGACAAGGAAAACATATACTAGTAAAAGGAAAAGGTTTTCCATTTGGGGACAGCAGCATAAACTTGACCCCTTTTCAGCCTCTATTTATCACGCCGGTTTACTATCAAATGGGCAGTCGGACTCTGTGCGATTCACATTAGTCCGAATTGACCCATTTAGTAGAATTGAAAGAACAAATGCAAAAATGTAGAAATGTACAAAAGTGAATGCAATACAGCATTTACTGTTGTGACTTTCTACATTTTCATGTAGATCACACTATAGTGGGGAACAGGAAATGTACCCTTTCTCTCACTATAGTGCGATCTCCGAGGTTGTATATCTAAGTAGCAGGGGGTGTGGAGGACTTGCCCCCCCCTGCAAACACATTGTTTAATGTGTATCAGAGAGTGAAAATGTTTGCAGAAGAGTGGTGCATGTTTGAACTGTGTTGAATTCAAACATTCAGCACTTCCGTGTTTGACATTTGTGTTGTTCGCTGAATGTGGTTTTTGTTTCTATGGTTTGTAGAAATGATAGTTTATATGAACTGTGATTGGGAAATTATAGTAAAACATCACATCTTATTTTTCATTGTTCACCTTTTTCAAAATGGTACTAGTACCTCAACCATTAGGGTACATTTAGCAGCAATTTCAAATTACCATACAGGATTGAATGGTGTGCCCATAGCTTCTCACAAATTGAGCAAGACCTTCTTAAAAGGGACATTCCTTCTAAAGCCTGCTTTTATAGACACTATACCTCCATGAGACCTAAATGTAATGCTGCAGCCTTATGCACAACCTCCCTTTGAAAGAGCAGCTACATGTGACCTTAAATTTATCTCATGGGAGACCATTTTCTTGTTTGCCATCTCTTCCACAAGAAGAATTTCTGAGATTCAAACACTATATTCTAAACCTCATTACTTGTTTTTTTTTTGAAAAGATAGAGTGATCTTACGTACCAACCCATCCTTTCTTCCAAAGGTGGTGTTAGAATCCAATATAAATAGTACTGTCAATTTGCCAGTACTTTTTCTTAAATTTACCAGCAAAGGAGAATATATCTTACATTTATTGGATGTTCACAGACAGTTTCATTTCTATCTGCATAGAACAGAAAAAATCAGAAAAACAGACAAATGATTTATTTCCTTCTCTGGACCAAAATTAGGAAAATCAATTTCTAAAATTACTCTATCAAAGTGGTTAACAGATTGCATCTCCTTTGTCTATAATAAATTCAGCATTTCTCTTACACATCCATTGAAACCACACTCCACTAGATCTGTGGCTACTTACACAGTTTTTTCACTCTAGGATGTCTATGGATGACATTTGTTCAGCAGCAACTTGAGCTACGCTTCATACCTTTATCACTCATTACAAACTGGATCCGGTCTACAGAGGTAGGGAATCATTTGGTTTTATGGTGCTCAGGAATATTGTTCCATGAGTCTGCCCTGGATTCAGGTACCTGGGGTTCTTCCCCATTTGTGAGGATAGAATGAAGATTGACAGCATCAGATAAAGAAGTTACATACTCACCATAACATTCTTTCTGTGCTGTCGATCTTCATTCTTTCCTCCCCTCCCCTCCCACCTACCCCCATCCATGACTTCTGGAGGAATGAGCATTTACATGGTCTCCGAATAGGTACATTTACATGTTTATATGACTCTGGATATGGCTTCCCATTTTTCTCCCTATCCTTCTATGCTGTATAGCAGCAAACAAGATCTGGGGTAGTTGGCAGGATGCATTGTGGGTAAGATAAAAACTCAAAAGTTCTGGTGGCTGCGAGCTGTAGCACTGGCCAATTGGATCTGATGGGTTGGATCCAAACCCATCTGTGAGGAAAGAATGAAGATCAACAACACAGATGGAATGTTATAGTGAGCACATAACTTCTTTTTATGTATTACTGATGTTTACTGTCCATTTCCTGTCTATGACATGAAATTACATGTAGAAATATTAGAAAATGAAGGCCCTGGCTAACAATATGTCACATATTTACAATACAGCCATGTGTTGACACCCCCCCAAAGCACTGCAACCCTGGTGTCTCAGTACTTTTTCCACACGTATATATTACCTACACTCATCATCTTCTTTTGGCTGTTCCTGTTAGGGGTTGCCACAGCAGATCACCTGTTTCCATTTCTTCCTGTCCTCTGCATCTTGCTCTGTCACACCAACCACCTGAATGTCCTCTCTCACCACATCCATAAACCTTATCTTAGGCCTTCCTCTTTTCCTGTTACCTGGTAGCTTCATGCTTAGCATCTTTTTCCCAATATACTCAGCAACCCTCACCAGCACATGACCAAACCAACGTAATTGTGCCTCTCTGGCTTTGTCTCCAAACCTTCCAACCTGGGCTGACCCTCTAATATACTTATTCCTAATCCTGCCCACCCTCATTACACCCAGTGCAAATCTTAACATCTTTAATTCTGCCACATCCAGCTCAAACTCCTGCCTTTTTGTCAATGCCACTGACTCCAATCCATATAACACAGCTGGTCTCACTACCCTCTTGTAGACCTTCCCTTTCACTCTTACAGGTACTCGTCTGTCACAAATCACTCTTGACACTCTTCTCCACCCACTCCATCCTGCCTGTACTCTCTTCTTCACCTCTCTTCCACACTCACCGTTACTCTGAACTATTGACCCCAAGTATTTAAACTCATCCACCTTCGCCACCTCTACTCCTTGCATCCTCACCATTCCTCTATCCTCCCTCTCATTCACAGACATATATTCTGTCTTAGCCTTGCTGACTTTCATTCCTCTTCTCTCTAGAGCATACCTCCATCTCTCCAGGGTCTCCTTCACCTGTTCCCTACTCTCACTACAGATCACAATGTCATCTGCAAACATCATAGTCCACGGGGATTCCTGTCTGATCTTGTCTGTCAACCTGTCCATCACCATTGCAAATAAGAAAGGGATCAGAGCTGATCCTTGATGTAACCCCTCTGGGGTGGCACCTATGTCCCTCATGGACAGGGCCAGTTGGTGCTGCTCACAAAATTGCTGTGCTAACAATGACCATCTAACTATGCTCAATAAGGGTACTTGTGTTTTTACACTGCTAGGTTTGTAAACACCTGGGGCCATTAGGCTAGTAGCCTGTTATGAACCTATGAGGCTATGAACCTATGCAGGCCTCCCAACCTCTTATCTCCCACATGGCCTGTTGATGTCATCTACTATAAGTTGACCTGCACTCTTGTGTAAATCAGACTTGTACCATGGTGCTTGTGTAAAGTACTGTGCTCTGTAGTCTGTGTACTTAGGTAGGGATTCTGTTCTCACTGCAGTAAACTGTGTTCATGTATGTGTGTGTGTGGGGGTGCATGTGTGTATGTGTGCATGCTCTTGCTTGATATTACAGCTAGCATTTTACACCAGCATGTGGGACACTGTTAGCATATTCTCCTCAACAGATGCTGCTGATGTCATCAGATATATTAGATTTGTAGATATGCAGTACTCTCACCAGGACAGGGTCAGAGACTGACCTGGAGGCCAGGCAAATGCCACCTCATCTTATGCGAGACAGATTACAGTGACATGACATTTAATCTATCCACATACATTGTGACATGGGTTGTAGGCTCTGTCTTTTCTTGATGAGAAAACCCTTTGGTCTCCACAGCTGCTGCATGTGTCTGGTGAGGTACATGCAAAAGAGAGCAATATACTCTATTAGTGTTCTGATGAGGTTTGAGTACAGTGCCATAATACAATCCTAAGATCTGAATATGATGGTGTGACTTATAATGTACACAACATAGGCTTTCAATACCAGTGTAGACACTTGGTGGGCAAAGTTCAGACTGCTATCTACATGTGTTCCCAGTGCATGCATCACTGGGTTTCAGCAGAACTGTTGACACTTCTGTGATTAACATGGAATTCCACTTTTCAGATGGACAACATAAAAAAGACACATTTCTGCATGTATTTGTATATTCTGTGCCTTTGTCACAGGTCATTTGTCTGTGTTACCTCCTTCTGTACTATGTTATCATTATTGCTGGACTCAATGATTGCACCGAATCTGCAAGAATCAGCAAACTTGGTATGCCAAAGGCCATATGCTTTAGCCTGAACTGTTGAGAAATCGAGTCCAAACAGTGAATGGCCATGCACAGATCTCTATGGCTTGTCAATGGTGACAGGTCTACTGGTACAGGTTGATTTACCAACTTTAATTGTATATGTTCTGTCAAGGAGCCAGTTATTTACCCATCTAATGACATTGGGATTAATCTCCAGCTGGGAGGGTTTCTCAATGATACTTGCATTGAGATTTGTGTCAAAACCCTAGGCCAGATCTCGATATGCAATATACACTATCTTACCTTCATCCAGGCCTATCTAATGGGATTACTGAGCTGTGACAACATCACAGATTGCTTATGGCATGACACAGAACATACACCTTTTTGATACGGTTGAATCTGCACTTCAACACACCTTCCTCATGGGCTATGCTCCCATAGAAGGGTGCACATCAACAGACACCCATCTGAGTTGGGGGGACAGCACCTGATACATGCATGTATAGAGACATCCTGACTGTCCTCAACTGTGAGGTAGAACAACACAGCTCCACAGAGTTAGGCAACCATCCACTGCTCTGCTGTATTCATCTGTGCAATCCAAGGAATCTGTCAATTTTATACTGTATTTTGCACTTTAAACTGTATTTTTGCTATATTTCTGATTTGTTAAAACTGTTCTTGATTATTTGTTGCACTTTTTGTCTGCTGTAGCATAGACTAGATTCAGACCTGCTGAATCTGGTTCTGTTTGTTAAATTGAGCACTTAACCAGGTTATCTTTTGTTGGAGAAGGCCCCCTGCACCCTTGTGGCAGGAGAGTGTAGTTATGACTCATATGATTGAAGGTTACCGACACACGGCTCAGTTTTGAGCTTTTTTTATTGGTTAAATTGTTTAATTCAGTTTGCTCACTGTTTTAATACAGCTCTTCCAAGTTAGGCAACCAGCCACTGCTCTGCTGTATTCATCTATGCAATCAAAGGAATCTGTTGCATTTTGCTAACCATAAGTACAATTTTTCTACTGTATATTGAACTTTTAGACTGTATTTTTGCAATATTGCTGATTTTTTAAAACTGTTCTTGCTGATTTGTTGCACTTTTTGTCTGTTGTAGCATATACTAGATTCAGACCTGCTGAATCTGGCTCTGTTTGTAAATTGAGCACTAAACCAGGCTATCTTCTGTTGGAGAGGACTCTCCTGCACCATTGTGGCAGGAGTGTGCATTTAAAACTCATCTGATTGAAAGTTGCTGGCATAGAGCTCAGTTTTGAGCTGTTTTATTGGTTAAACTGTTTAATTCAGTTTGCTCACTGTTGCTACATAAGATCCATGTTTGTGCAGGTTTGTACTTCTTTTAACACACATCCAAAGAGTTAGGCAATCAGCCACTGCTTTGCTGTATTCATCTATTTACATGTAGCACACCTCTGTGCACTATTGTGCACTACCTCTCAGTGGTGTAACCACTGACGCTTATAGAAGCAAAATCTTTGGTATATACATTTTCCATAAGTAGCTGCCCGTGTTCCTGCCTAGAAGTCCTTAAATTGCACCTAGCTGCTCAGAGAACACCTCAACTGTGCTTTTGCCCCTTAAACAGTCCCAAAACCACCAAATCTACAATAGTCTCATACCAAATAGAGAAACCACCCACTAGTATAGACCTTATAGAGCACCCCATTAGTATAGACCCTGTTTATAGCACCCATTTATACCACACATCCCCATTTTCTCTCCCCCATGTAAAAGCAATATTTAACCTAGCATTATGGATGGTCAGTTTCCCTCCATTTCTCCTACCAGCCTGACTGACATGGGTATCCTGAGGCAATGTAGATACTGCCTCGTGTACACTGACAACCCTCTGTTCCTAAATCACGGAAGTGCAATATGTGAGAGATACAGTCACACTAAAAACCTAGAATCCTTGATCTCTCATGCACAGAACAGTAACACTGAACAGGCTGTCAACTCACATACTGCATGTCTTATACAAACCAAGCACTCAACACATAAACCATCATACATGGATGTACTCACCAGAAACCTACCTAAACACCAGAGACCTTCCAAACCCATACATACTATACCTAATAAAGCACCAACAGGACTCAATACACATAAAAGCACAAGCAGCAGTATCTAACCAAATAAGGCACTAAAGCAAAGCACATCTAAACCAAATTCTTAGTCATAGGTGACTCCATTGTGAGACAAACAGATGTCCAATGACTTGAGATTTACCTCATTGGACTATATGAAGAGATAAGTGATTGAGCTCTATAAATATGTGTCCCAGACAGGTATGTCTCTAGCCTTTAGCAACATTCTACTCTCACCTGGGATGATACCACAACATAAACATAAACAAAAATGATTGACTTCAACAATCGGCTTAGGTTCTGGTGTCATTCTAAGGGATCCTGTTCCTGTCACCCTGGGATAACATGGTTGATAGACCATGCTGCTTTGCCAGAGGTGTTCTTCACCTGTCACCTTTTGCTTTCTGTTACTGGCTAAGGCACTTGCCTCCCTCTGACCTGAATATATCATTTACAGATAAATGAAAGGTTATGCTGATAAATGCTAGGAGTTTAAATCAGAAACTGCACTTTCTGAAAGCACTCCTATCCCTAGAGGATGTTGAAATCTGTGCAATCACAGAAACTTGGCGTAGGGCCACAGAGAGTAACTTGGCCTTTCAAGGTTACAATGTCTTCCACACTTTCAGAAATGAACATGTGAGAACCAAAGGACAAGGAGTATCTATCTTCTGCAAAGATAAGTACACCTCTAGACTGAGAAGATAGGAAAACTCTATGGAGTTACTCCAAGTTCAACTAACTGTGGGTAGGACCCCTCTTCAAATCATTGTTAGCTATCGACACCCTTCAGTGAACCATGATACCCACATTGCTTATTTGGACCTACTTGAGTCAATCAAATTACAACCAAACACTCTAGCCATTGGTGATTTTAACTATCCCTTCATTGACTGGGAAACTTATACGAGTACCAATATCCTTGCACAAAGGTTCCTGGAGTTTGTTTACACTAATGCCCTGGAACAAATTGCATGCAACCCCAAAAGGTGCTCAAATATTCTTAACCTGGTCGTCACCAACATGTGTGACCATTGCACCACCACAAGTATAGGAACCCTCCAAATATTCCACAAAGCATTCCCCCGACATCTCCTACACCTTGCATATTCAAAGAGCAAGTCATTAATGCTCTCACTAAGGCTGAAAACACAGCCTCTATGGGAACATATGGCATCCAAGGTTGTGTTTTAAATGGTCTAAAACACGAGATAGCAATTCCATTAGGTACTCTCTTCAACCACAGCCTGAGTACTGGTTTTGTCTCTGCTGAATGGAAAACAACAACTGTCATCCCCCTTCATAAGGGGGCTACAGCAACAGACTCTGAGAACTACAGCCACATAAGCTTAACCAGCCTTATGTGTAAGGCCATAGAACAAATCATCATTGACCTTATAAATAAGGATATAGGTGATCTTCAATCCCTTGATCTGACAAAGGTTTGTAAAAGGCAGACCATAGGAGGTTACTAGGCTATCGACCCAGAGGTCTCAAACCTAGCCTGTTAAACCTGGTGGACTTCTTCAAAAATGACATCACAGCCATAGACAAAGGCAAATGTGTGCAAACAGCCTACTTTGACTTAGCTAAGGCCTTCAACATGCTCCCACATTTGAGCATTTTTGATAATCTCTCCCAGTTGAATATCAACTCTTATGTCATCAGGTGGGTTGCTAAAAGGCTCACTGACAGATCACACTCAGTCAAAGTTGTGGACTTTACATCAGCAAACAGACCTGTCATCCATGGGGTCTCACAGGGGCCAGTGCTGAGTCCCCTATAGTTTGGAATACAGTTCTCAGAAGTTCAGGCCAAAACAGAGGGGCTGTGGCTGACCACGTTTGCTGACAACTGCAAATTAGGTACAATTATTGAATCACCAAACAATGTCAATATACTTCAAGAGGGACTTACACAAACCAAATATTGGTGTCAAAGCCATGGACTCAAACTCAGTGCTAAAAAATCCATTACCATCTCCTTCTATAAAAATGATGCCCCTGCATACTATCATATAAATAATACCCAAGTAACAACTCAGTAGTGAGAGACTTGGGAATGCAAGTTGACAGTAGCCTAAACTTTGACCACCATGTGTCTATTGTGGTAAGGACGGCATTCTACTTCACACACCTCACTAGCAAAGGCATTGCCTCAAAAGCAAATAAGTCATAGCACCCCTGTACTTGATCCTCATCAGGTCAATAACTGAGTACATTGCTTCCTTTGTTATGCATCTTACCAGACACCTGCAGCAACTTGAGAGACCTCAGAGATTTCTAACCAAGAACATTTAGGGTCTCCAGCATGTGTGATACATTGACAGACTGAAGTCACTGTCACTGTACCCAGTAGTGTACAGACTACTTACAGGAAACTTGTACCTGGCCTACAGAGCAATCTCAGATCCAAACCTAATGGAACTGATGCACATCCACAAGTCAAATGGGACAAGGGCCACCCACTCCAGGGAACTTAACCTGGCCTGTAGCATAAATAAGACCTGCTGGTGAGACAGATATGTCTCTGAATGTTTGCCACTCTTCTGGAATAGGCTACCAATTCACATCAAACAAAGCCCCTCTATGACTCTGTTTAAGGGTAGTCTGGATGACTGGATGGGAAACCATAAATTCCTGCAGGGGATTTCATCTATGACCCTTCTAAATATGTGCAGTCATTACTAACTAAGATCTTGAGTTTAGACAGAATCCTTTATAATGGGTTTCTCTAGTATTGTACTGGGTACATGTGGCTAGGCTTATTAAGATCTTCAGGTCAGTAATCACCTATGAACCTATGAACATGTCACCATGTACCTCTTCTAAATGGACACTAGTAATATTCCAGCTGTGAGCAACAAACCTGTGTCAGTTGCTAATGCTACATCATGTCTATTACATCTGATAAATTTCCTCAAATAGGTCATCGAGGGCATGCATGATGACAACAGTATCATCTTGTGGAACTTGACCGGGTCAAGGCATTTGACACAAATCCACACTGAGGTGTTCAACTAACACAGTCATATATGTGGCCAAAAACACCTATATTACCAACTGGGTAGACCAGTGTATCACATATGTGGCATCTCACTATGTTGAAATGTCTGAAATGACCTATAGCTCAGGTCCAGTTATCAGGTCTGTACATGGGGGCTGTCAGTTAGGCCCATTCCTGTCCATTATTTAAGTGATGGACATCACAGATGACATACACATCATGGATCCAAGCAGCTGCATGAAGACCTACAGATTGTGGGCAATCATTGACTCCAACTATGATATTAGTATAATACAGACAGTATCAATGCATACCAAATATTGCTGCCACAGCCATGACAACATCTGCAATGACATCAAAGAATGGTAGGATTTGTTAAGTCAGGTACACAAGCACACAACCCAAGTATAGTCTAGACATCCTATCCTATAATTAGACCAATAAGCATGTGACCCATGTCCTGGAGTACATGGTAAGTGAAGCTTCTATCAGCATGTGGTCACAGTGCTTACTACTCCCTTGAATGTAAAACAAGTATTCTTATGTGAAGGACATCCACATCAGGGGCCATAATATCTTCACAGTTCCTAAACTTCATCACACAAATAATTGAGTACAATGCCCCCATCTTCATGTACCTTCCTATACATCTTCCAGTGATGTGTAACTGAAGTGTACCACCTTTGTTACAGTCAGCTGTCACACAGCTTATTTGCCATACCTAGGCATTCTTTTTGTGGAATATACATGACTGTCTGATGGTGTGGAACACCAATCAAGTTGTTACACCAGATGGTGTATGTGCTATCTGCTCTGCTGATGCACACACTACATACATAGGTGTTTGACAATATTAATGGCATGTATATCATTCATGACATCATGACAGTGTGGATTGTGCCATTTATATACATACAGTACACACACACACACACACACACACACACACACATATATATACACACACATATATATATATATATATATATATATATATATATATATATATATATATATATATACATATATATATATATATATATGGGTTCCATACACTAAATCGAATTTTCACTAATTCGAAATAGTGCATGGAATGCTCACCGCAGTGTAAATGCATTTAATCGAAAGTGCACTTACGCGAAGTTCAGTGCAACAAACAGGTGTTGTACTGAACTTCTGTGCAGTACTCACGGTCCTTAGGGTTAGGGCACAGGTCATAGTACAGGCTATCCCCTTACCATGACCCGTGCCCTAACCATAAGGTCCGTGATGACTGCAGCGCAGTGAAGGACATAGCAATGTCCACCACTATGGTGCAATAGTCGCAAACCTTAGGGTTAGGGCAAGGGAATAGCTTTACTAACTATCCCCTTACCCTAACTCGTACCCTAACCCTAAGGTCCATGACTATCATACCATGGAGGAGGACATAGCTTGTTTTTTATGTCCTCCACTGTGCTGTGGTGTTTTCAGTGAAGTGCACTTACGCAAAAGTTCACTTTTGTTAAAGTGAACTTTCGCAGAAGTGAGGCTTCCCATTACAAGTTCAAAGAAGTGAACTTTCGTTCTTGTAATAGGAATCCATATACAGAGATATATATATATATATATATATATATATATATATATATATATATATATATATATATATGTACAGTATATATGTATTGCACACCAGTCAACTAGCCTGTATTGCTCATAATGTTTCATACAGGTATAGCAATGTCCCTTCTAACACCTACAGCAGATGATACAGTTCCATGACAGTGTGTGTGGTTGCCCTCATAGAGGGATCTCAGTGATTGCACCTAGTTTACAATAATCAGAAAACTTAGTAAGCCAAAGGCTGTCTACTTTAGCCTGGACTTCTGAGAAATAGATTCCAAATAGTAAAGGCCTCAGTACAGATCCTTGCAGTCTGCCACTGGTGATGTGTCTACTGCTAGAGGTAGAGTCACCATCTTTGACAGTATGTGTTCTGTTGGTGAACCAGTTAGCTACCCATCTAGTGATGTAAGGGTGAACATCTAGGTGGGAGAGTTTTTCAATGACAACTGAGTGGGGGATTGTGTCAAAGGCTTTGTCTAGGTCCAGATAGGTGGTATGCACTGTCTTACTTTCATGCAGGGCTTTGATGACTTTCTCAAAGAAGTCTACCAGGTTTAATAAGCATGCTCTAAACTTAACAAAGCCAAATTGAGTTGAGTCTAGAGATTGAAGGTTACCTCTGCCCTTTTAGTCCATGATGATCCTTTCCATGGCCTTGCAGTGAGGCTGGTTAGACTTAAGGGGTCTATAGTTCCCAGAGTCACTTGATGGTCCCCTTCATACAAGGGGATTACTGTTGCTATTCTCCATTCTGCTGGTACAAGCTCATTTCTCAGGTTATGGTTAAAGAGAACAGCAAGTGGGTCAGCTAAGTCCTGTTTTAGATTGCTTAGTAAGTGACCTGGAATGTTATGTGGTCCCACTGAGGCTGTGTTTTTTGGCCTTGGATAGTGCAGATATGACATGATCTCTTGATATACTAGGTAGGGAATTGGTGTCAGATATGCTTTAGGGTATGGCTGGTGGGAATAGGGAGGGTGAAGTTTGTAACAAATCTGTCAGCTAGCAGGTTGGCAATTTCCTTCAGTATAGTGTGAGCGGTACCATCTACTAACACTTCTGCACATAGCTGGGCACTCACTTTTAGATTTCAACATAAAGAATGCCTTATAGTTGTCCTTGGCTAAGGATGCTATTTTAGCTTCATAATTACCTTTAGAGGACTTTACAAGAGTTTTGATTTGCTTGGTCAATCTGTGGAGGTAATTCTTCATCTGCAGAGGCAGTTTTCTCTTGTTATTGGATATCAGTTTCTTCCTTTTGTTATACAATCTGTTTATACTAGATGTCCAACAAGGTGTCTTGTCTTTTCAGGATGGCCTGGTTTTAATGTGGTCAGGTACAGATGAGTACATACAGTTGCTAAGATGATTATGCAGGGCATTTCTGTAATTTCTGCATAAGAGTCATTATTGCCTGTGATTGCAGGGGGTATACAACGTTTTATACCATCAGTTAGTAGGCTGTAATTTGCTTTGGAGAAGTTCCTTAGTGTTTTCACTCCTTTGGGGTGTAGGCTCCAGTAGTTACTTCGAATGAGATGGATTTGTGGTCTGACCTTACCAGGGAGGTCATCACACAGGGGGCAGTGCAGTGACCACCTATGCTGGTGAGTACTATGTCAAGGAGATTAGAACCCCTTGTGGGAGTGCAGGCTATCTGTTTCAGAACATTTGCATTGACAAAGTCCAGGAACCTCTGGGGGAGGAAGTTTGAGCTTGTGTATGTTGCCCAGTTGATGGAGGGATAATTGAAATCTCCCATGACTAAGGTGTTGGTCTGTATGGTGAGTGACTCCAGTAAGGGCAGGTAGGTTTTGTGCATTTCTTGGTTCATGGAGGGGAAACATATAGCTAGCAATGAGGGTGTTTTGCCTATAGTTGATTGAGCATGGAGTAGTTTGAGAGAGTCATACTGTTTGACCAGTCTGAAGGAGTACTTGGC
This sequence comes from Protopterus annectens, assembly GCF_019279795.1. Classification (NCBI taxonomy): domain Eukaryota; kingdom Metazoa; phylum Chordata; order Ceratodontiformes; family Protopteridae; genus Protopterus; species Protopterus annectens. Next base: position 1,668,715,163 of record NC_056726.1, on the reverse strand, counting down.
TTTAATGAAGATGGATACACCTCCACCTTTTTTTTCATGCTTATTCTGAGGTCTAAACATGTGGACATCATTCTAGCCTTGTACAGCTGGGGTCTTCTCTGTGGCGTTGAACCATGTTTCAGTGACTGCACAGACATCAGCATCTTCCAAGGTGAGTAGTGCTTCTAGGGATTGCAGTTTCATGTTTAGATTCCTAGAATTAAGCACAGAGTCTTGAATTTGTCTCAAGTGGATTTTGCTATGTCAGAAATGTTGTAATTTTGACATTGCCTAAAATAGGCAGTATGTGTGAGGCAAGCACCTTAGCCAATATCTGAAAGCCTATGGGAGACAGGTGCATACCTTCTCTGGTAAATAGTGTGGCCTGTTGACCCTGTCTTCCCAGGCTGACAAATACTGGATCATCCTAGAATGAAATCGGAAGCTAAGCCAATTTAACTTAGCTAAGCTAAGTTGAAGTCAATCATTTTTTGTGTGTATTGTCACATCATCCTGAATGAAGGTAGACTGCTGCTTAAGGCTAGGGTCATATCTCCCTGGGACACTAAATCTAAGAGTTCAGTCATGTCTCTTTTCATATTGTCCAGGGAGATGCATCTCATGTCATTCAACCCAACATGGACTATGACAGAGTCATAACGGTACTTGTTGTTCAGTGACCTGAGTGCATGCATGATCTGACAGATCCTGGCACCTGATAGGCAGCTGGCCGTGACCTTGTCCTTGTCCAGCCTGGTGAGGGGGACATCTGTGTGTCCCACTATGGGTTCTCATATGATCAAGACATTAGGTTGTGAGGTGTTTTGCCTTAGGGGCTTATTTGGTGAGACACTGTGTTGGTATGTGCAGTGGTTTCTATACATGTTGAGGTGTTTGCAGATAATTTGCACTTGGCAAGTCTCTGATCTTTTGGTAGACTTCTAGTGAGTACCTCCACATGTGTGGGTTTAGGTGTTGTGTCCTGAACTTGTGTGACAGGTGAAGTGCATGACCTGACAACCTGTTCAGTGTCTTGTATTTTATTATGTGAGAGGACTGTTTCCAAAATGGTGGTGTAATTACATCTCTCACATATGGTATTTGTTTGTTTCAGGACTAAGTGGTTGTCGGTATACATGAGACAATTACTACATTGCCTCAGGATGCCCAAGTCAATCAAGCTGGCTGGAGAAATGGTGAGAATGTGACCATCCATAATGGCAGGTTTATACCATAGTACTGTTGGGGAATGGGTAAGTTAGATCGGTTTATGATGTAAGAATAACAGAGGGACTTATTGTGTTGACAGTTTAGTATGAAGAGCTGAGGTTGTGCTGCTCAGTGTGCAGTCTAATTGCCTGCAGAGCAACAGGGGACTTGGGAAGTTCTACTGACAAATGTCTAGGGGAAATTTAAGTTTCTGGGTGTTTATGATGATACAGGGCAGCACTAACCCCTGTCGTGCGATGTGCAGCTATGCACAAAAGTGAGGCTTAAATACAGATGAAATTCAATAGTTTTAAGACAAACTACCAATTGGAAGGCCCCAAACTGAGCCTTTTTCCCTGAAATCCCCAGGCCAGATGGAACTTGAGCTATTCATATCTGCCACAAGGGTACAGGGAGGCCATCTTAATGTAAGATGGCTGTTTTAGAGCACGTGATACCAAGCAATCTAGATTCAGCAAGACTAAAGCTAGCCTATGCTATGTAAGGCAGTAGAACAGAATTTCAAAGTGCAGAAAAAAATATCAGACACGATCAGCAAAAATGAAGCTGCAGTTCAAAAAAATACAGTTAACAAAGTGCAATACAGACTTTAAATATACTTATTTTTCAGTTGCTTGCAGTAGGCACGTTGGATTGCAGTTTAGATGCACTCCAGATCTCTGACAAAAGTCACCAAACTCTGACCAGCTACGGATAATTGAGAATAAACCCTTGCAAATGAGAGGCTTAAATACAGGCAAAATTCAGCAGTTCTAAGACAAACTAACAATGAGAAAACTCCAAGCTGAGCTTTTCTCCAGCATTCTCCAACTCAGACGGAACCTGAGCTACACACTTCTGCCACGAAGGTGCAGGGAGGACCTCTTAATGTAAGATGGCTGGTTTACAGCACAGTGATACCAAACAATTTAGATTCAGCAAGTCTGCATCTAGCCTATGCTATATAAAGCAGTAGTACATAATTTCAAAGTGCAGAAAAAATGCAGACACAATCAGCAAAAATGAAGTAAAAATTCAAATAAATACATTTAACAAAGTGCAATACAGGCTTTAAATATATACTTATTTTTCAGGTTAAAAGTAATATTTGAGCCCACTCCTCCATCTGGAGACCAGAAATCCTACTAGTTACAAATTTACAATCAGAGAGGAAACCATCAACTTTCATAAGTTGAGATCTGTTTTTAGCCAATTTGTAATGCAGTGGCTGGACAATGTAGGAATTTCCATTAAGTTGGTCTAATTTTTCAGTAATACTGAAGTGGCGATAGTGTCAAAAGTCTTGGCCTGGTTGAGATAAGAATTGTGCACAGAATGACCACTATCAAGATCTCCAGTAAAAATTTCAAAGAAGCTTACAAGGTTCAGGAGACAGGACCAGGACCTGTCATCACAACCCCAAACTGATTGGGATCTGGATCATTTAAGTTGTCTGTGTCTACTTAATGCATTAACTAAGAAATGTTCTATGGCTTTGCAATAATGGCTGGTAAGGCTGACCGGTCTATAATTACTCAGGTGTGCATAGGGACCACTCTTGTATAGTGCAGTCACAGAGGCTGTTCTCCAGACATCAGGCTGAGGCTGAACAGATTTAGCAGAGGCTCAGACAGTGCATATTTGGCACTGCTGAGAATGCAGCCTGGTATGTTGTCTAGTTCCATGGAAGTACTATCATTAGCCTTTGACAGGGATTCTAAGACTCACTTTAAAGTGATTACAGAGGGAACTAAATTCTCAGGGATATCAGAGGCTGAAATGTAGATAGGAGGTTTAAAGTTAGCACCAAGTCTGTCAGCTAATATATTAGTTATATCCTTCGGGTCAGAATGGGTAGGAGTTTTAATGTTAGCACCAAGTCTTTCACTAATATATTAGTTATACCCTTCAGGTCAGAATGGGTAGGAGTTTTAAAGTTAGCATTAAGTCTTTCAGCTAATATATTAGTTATGTCCTTTTGGTCAGAATGGGTAGGAGGATTAAAGTTAGCACCAAGTCTGTCAGCTAATATATTAGTTATATCCTTCTGGTCAGAATGGGTAGGAGGATTAAAGTTAGCACCGAGTCTGTCAGCTAATATATTAGTTATATCCTTTTTGTCAGAATAGGTAGGAGGATTAAAGTTAGCACTGTCTTTCAGATAATATATTAGTTATATCCTTCTGGTCAGAATAGGTAGGAGGATTAAAGTTAGCACCAGGTTTGTCAGCTAATATATTAGTTATATCCTTCGGGTCAGAATGGGTAGGAGGATTAAATAGGTAGGAGGATTAAAGTTAGCACCAGGTTTGTCAGCTAATATATTAGTTATATCCTTCGGGTCAGAATGGGTAGGAGGATTAAAGTTAGCACCAAGTCTTTCAGCTAATATATTAGTTATACCCTTCAGGTCAGAATGGGTAAGAGGATTAAAGTTAGCACCAAGTCTTTCAGCTAATATATTAGTTATGTCCTTCTGGTCAGAATGGGTAGGAGGATTAAAGTTAGCACCAAGTCTTTCAGCTAATATATTAGTTATATCTTTTGGGTCAGAATGGGTAGGAGTTTTAAAGTTAGCATTAAGTCTTTCAGCTAATATATTAGTTATATCTTTTGGCTCAGAATGGGTAGGAGGATTAGAGTTAGCACCAAGTCTGCCAGCTAATATATTAGTTATGTCCTTCTGGTCAGAATGGGTGATATTATGGAAGACCTCAGTGAAGTGTTGGACATTATTCCTATATTTCTGTATAACTAAAATAAGATTTTTGTGTTTCTTTTGGAATCTGTAGCAACTTTAAGTTCATACTTTGCTTTACACTTTCTAATATTGTTTTTAAGTTCCTTGGCAACATGTTTCAGTGTCATCTTGAGGTAGGCAGATGAGGATTTCTAGCAATTTTTCATTCTTTTCCTTATCTTGTTGTATGGTTTTATTAATATGTGCTTCCTTCCCCAACTGTAGAAATGTCCCGAGGAAATATCTCTGCCCTGCCCTTTGTACACTAATGCTTGGGTTGGCTATGTCTTTTATACAGTATGGCCATCCTATGCATGAGTAAACACAATCTGATGTTGGGTTTACATGTATAAATTTTATTGTATTGCAGATGCTGAACTATGTGCCAAAGGTGTATGACACCTGCTTCTTCTTTGCTGATGTGACCGCATACTGCACCTGGCTCCCTTGAGTATGTTCATCACTTGATGTTGGGTCCTCCACTGACTCTTCATCTGAATCAGCCTCCACAGACTAATGTACTGGGAGATGCTCCCCCTGAAATTGCCTTCCTTCCTTTACCTCCCTGGTATGTATTACACTGACTACCACTACATGCGCTGAATATATTTTTAGCATGTATCTCACTGTCATTCTGCTGGGCATCACCAGACACATTCAGACAGCCAAAACATATGCTCTACAATGATCATGGCATTTCATAGAGCATATCTTTAGCCATGATTTGTCACTCTGACTGCATTTAGATGGGTGCCATCAACCAAGACTCCAGGGCATATCTGGTATTGTCAATAATATGCCCCAGATTGAAATCATCCCTCACAAACCATTGGTAAAGGTCATTGTTGTGCCATATCTGGTAGTCATGGTAAATGCCTGGCTGGCCTGCAAACACATTGTAAATGAAATCCTGTGCAATACAGACCACCTAACAATTAATTGAATGGTGCCCTTTAAGGCTCACTTACCTTCTCACCAGGTCACCAAGTGTGGCCTTTATTTCTATGTGAGTACAGTATATGGCCCCTGACACCTCAAGGAAATGGGGTACGTAATAAAATTCCTGCATGGTGCTTGTACTCCCATTTGTGGTACCTGTAAATCACTTATGCTCCCAAGCATCCTGCAGGATGACATTGAGAATCTGATGCAATATTCTTGAGATTTGTCGCAGGATCACAGACAAAGCCACTTATCACACACAATTGCTTACTGCAGTGAGGCCAATGTTTCTGAATCCCAGGGTCTGTAGATTTTCATTATGTTGTTTTTGTGTCTATTCTCTGTATTTGCCTAGTTGACCTGGGTTGTGGGTTATGATTTAAAAGGGTCCTCAAACCAGTCCACTTATCTGTTTAACAATTGTTGAATAAATAAATGCTAAACTCCTATTAAACTTTTCATAGTTTCAGTTTTTTTCTACCAACTTAAAGAAATAAGCATGATTCAAACATATATCACCAGTGGCAATGTTGCTAAAGCTAGCTCAGTCAATGGTCATATCATGAAGTCGAATATTTAGAGTTCAAATGCCTCTAATAACATAAAATGAAATTGTACAGATAATGGTGTGTGTGTGTGTGTGTGTGTGTGTGTGTGTGTGTGTGTGTGTGTGTGTGTGTGTGTGTGTGTGTGTGTGTGTGTGTGTGTGCATTCATGTGTGTATGTGCATATGTAATGAGTATATATGCTGTATGTAGTTATGTCTCCATGTATGATATGTATGCATACATTGACACTATTATATGAAAAGAATAATTTATGCACTAACCCTGGTATATACTTTGCATGCATGCTTTGTTATGCAGTTAAATACATGCTTGCTTCACATGAATATCATTAAGAATTTTTGTTACATTTTAACAAATCCATTATCACTGGTAAGTGTATGTGTTTTCTACGTATACACGTATTATTGACTGTGTTAGTCTCATGGCCCAAGTTGTAGCTGTAAAGGAGAGTTCTCAGACCAGTTCACTTACTAGATTATCATGGATTAGTAATTGTCGAATATACAAATATTTATGTGTGAATGTATGCCTGTGTGTATGTGCATGCACATGTGTTTGTGCATGTGTATAAATACACACACACATTCACATATAATGATGAATGAGAACATACTCTTTCAAAAGATTGTTTTGTTTTGTTTTACTCAATTTTAGTTTCCTTCTTTCCTTCATTAGTTCATCTTCTTGCATGATTACTAAGGAATTTTCATCTGTAGTCCATCTAAATAATTAAACTAAAAGAATCATTTTTAAATGTTTATGTTTATGATGTGTTATTTTTTTTTTTGTTGTTTGTTTTTGTTCTACACCTCATAACTATTCATCCTAATCATCAAACATGACTGCAACTTTTCGGCCCCAAGTATAATTCAGAACTATGAAATTGCTTCAGGACATGTTATAGTACTAAAAGCAATAGTCCTTACATGGCAAAACATAGCATAGCCCTGAGTTACAACTACAGTGCAAGATTTTACTCAGTCCTTTGGTAAAGCCAAGAAAATGGCATCTGTTCCTTTAATACTGAGGACATTTTAGGGAACCCCACTCAAATCTAAATTAATCCAATCAGCCATATGGACTCACTATATTCTAGTTGAATTCATTCATCCCATGGGCACATTAAAGACATAGGATAAAATTGGAAAAATTTAAATTACCTTTTAAAAATTGTAAATTACCTTTTAATAGACTCATAAAGGAAATTCAATGTGATGACCATGAAAATATATCTGATTTAATGGCTACATGCATATCTTGATAAAATGTGCAATGCCATCTTATGGCAAGCTGTCTTGATACAATATTTCACAACATAATCCAATTTATACTTTTCAGTTCATACAGAATTTAAAGTAATTTCTCTGCTATATATCACTGTCTACTTACCATGCTCTGTATGACAGCTATTAAAAGCAGCAAACTGGTGATCCATGTCATTATGACAATTATAACAATTTAATTAAACTGTTTCAATTTATTTTCAAAAATAATAAAACATACATAGATTTTCATTTTTACCTTATAAAGAATTACTCCCTAATTTCTTTTATTAACAGAATGACCACATTACAGAAAATTTCACTTTATGTCACCTGACATTCCACTGGTGATTTGCAAAGCAAAATGCAATTGAAAAAAAAAGATGTGCCTTCACATTAATGGCAATGCATCACCCTTTCATCTTATTATTAAGTGGACCTGTTCTGTAAATAAATTGTCAACTTTAATCAATGTAGTTTCTAGAAAACAACAACAGGTGACTTGTCTGCTAATTGTTTCCTAATATAGCATGTATCCTTAAAATATGGCAAGTTAAAACCTGGACTTTTTAAATTTAACTTGTACCTTATCATTTGGGACTATAGAAATCTTTAAAATAATTATTCTAATATTATATTCTTTTGTGGCTATTAATAGTCAGTTTTGGATTAATAGTCATGAAGGGAAAAATAAATATGTGTGTGGAAGCATCTAAAGGAATTTATTTATCTCTATCCCTAGCTATAAATAGCTCCAAGCATTTCGTAAACTGTTACTCTTGCCTTAGTTACCATCTTTGTTATTAACACCTCTAATTCCAAGTATATGACTTATGAATGCCACCATTTTTACTAATGTCTCATTTAACTATACCTTTAATTGAAGTATGTCTTGTCCTGAAAAAAACATGGCTGCATAACTATTTGGCTTTTCTGAAGCTAACATGCAGATGATGCATTTTATTCCTGAATATAAAAGGATTAATATCACCTCTGCAACAGTCTATAATGTCATCACCACTGCATGCCATCTTGTAATGTTCATGTAAAGTCATCTGGACAATTCTGAAAACATGTTTTCAGATGGCTGTGATGGCTGCTTCTAAAGAGGTTTTTGTACCATATGTCTGATGGGGGCTCAATCTTTTTTATCTTTGCAATGTCAGTGGCACAACAGGTAGCATGCTCCATTTTGGTGCAGAAGCCTGTGGGTTTCTCTGGCACCAGGTAAAGGGATTGTTGACACCATACAGTAGCAAAAGGATGGAGCTGTACGCCTGAGGGTGTGTCCTTTGGATGAGACATTAAACCAATGTCCCATCTGCTTGAGTTCGTGGTAGCTCAGGTAGATGTAAAGGATCAGCTGATCCAACCAGGACATAACATGGAATACACAAAACTTCCAACAAAGACACACCGTGTAAGCAGCTGGAAGACAACCACAACAGGAGCGCAGGACACGCAAGTTTAACAAAATGATAACACAGATTGACAGGTTAAGCGCTTTCGTTTCATCAAACAGAAACTTCTTCAGAGCAGTAAATATTCACCTTGACCCAACATTTATATTCAGCTCACAGTCATATGACTGAAATCTAATTAATTATCCAATTAAACAAATTAATTATGTACAAACCACTCTTAAAATACATAAAATCCATGAAATCTTTGCCAATCTTTGCCACATTTCTGAAGAATATGAAAGAGTAAAGGGATATTTATTCTTTTAAAGGCTTTTGATGCATATATTACAGAAGCATAGACATTTGCATTTAACAATTGTATAGGCTCAATTGCTATTGTCTGATTAGAGGTCTATTTTCCAGTTATAAAACCATATTGAAAAAGGAATATTATTGACAACAGTATTTGTTTCATTCTCTTAGCAAAAAATCATTGCACACACACACACACACATATATATATATATATATATATATATATATATATAACTGCCAAAATATGCACGTTAGACGTAAATATGCGTGCACGAAAAGTATTTAAATCACCAACATGAATCCAGCACTGCCCAAATATAATAAACATACACTGAAGGAGCAATAGTTCTTTATTCCATGGCTCGCAGACAATAGACAATCAAAAACCAAACCGGTTTCACCATTTAGGCATCATCAGTGGATCAAGAAAATAAACACCAGTCACCTTTTATACGTCTCCCTTAAAGAGACATATCACATATTGTCATGTTACCACAATAATATACATTTTTTAGAAACTATTTCTCCTTCAGTGTATGTTTATTATATTTGGGCAGTGCTGGATTCATGTTGGTGATTTAAATACTTTTCGTGCACACATATTTACGTCTAACGTGCACAAGTGGTTATTTTGGCGTTTGTTGATACTTGGGCTTGGTGCTGTTATTCGTGTTACCTGCATTGGCGGGTTGGAATTACTGTTTCTCTTGAAGAATGAGTGGATTATTATAAAAAACTTTTTGGCACGATGGCTGAAGGGGGCGATTCAAAAAAGTATATTGATACTCTGAGTCTGGATAAAGAAGACGTGACTTGGCTTGATGGCAGACAATGAAAAGGTATGAATATAAGTAGAGTTGAGAATACTACGATGTCACAAATGCAGTAAGACTTTAAAGAACTGGCATTTATCACGAAAAAATATCGTTCAACAATATGGCATATTAAGCTACTTAAGGCTTATCTTAACGCTGATTTAATACCACGAGGTTTACGAATATATGTAGAACCGGGTGTGGGAAAGGAAAATGTTGACTTTTTGACAAAATGGCGTACCATACAGACGACGGCATCCAAATTGTTTATTGAACTGTTAATCTCATTTTATGAAGATAGTTTAACCAAGGTTAAACAACGAGTGGATGACTGTTTAGAATTAGTGCAAAAGTATAGTGAAATGGATGGTTTCAGTGGTTTATTTAAAAAATATGTGGAAGAAATGAATACTTTTGACACTGAGGTTAAAACTAAGAAGTTAAAAAAGTTTAATAGAGATGTGGGTGACGCTAAAAATGACAATACCTATACCTGGAAACAATCTAAAAGGGCAGTGCGTTTTAGTGAAAATGTTAAACCTAAATGCATAAAGCGTAAGAGAAGCAAGTCAATTTTGAAATCCACACTGTATGGTAATAATCCTGAATCCAGTACTTCAGAAATGTCCTCCAATGCAGTTAGCATGGATACAGACCTTGAGACACTTGAGATACCTTCTCCTATACATAAAAAAGTGAGATCGAAAGAAGGCCCTTTAGAAGGGGTGGAAAGAAACATCGGAAGAGAATACCTGAAAGAGATGAGGGAGAAATTCGAGAGACTAATGGAAGAGAAATAGATGATGAAGGATTCATAGTAAATCTAACTGACTATCAGCTAAATGCTGATGAGAAAGCCGTGTTGAATAAAGGCTTTAACTATGTACCTTCTTTCTTTTTGTCCCAACATGATATGTGCATGGATATTAAAAACTTTTGTAGAAGTTTGAATTTAAAATATTTCTTTCATACTAGAAGTGACATTTCTACTACCTCTGGTTTTAGATTTTAAAAAAGTAATGTTGTACCCCCTTATCACCCTAGGGTGAGATTGTTTGAAGAAAGTATACTTGGTAAACTTCATAAAAATCAAAATAATATCTTCAGACACCATGGGTATAATTTGACATCAAAAGAAAGGGTAGCTTTGAAAGGATTGATGGAAAATAAAGATTTAGTGATACTTAAAGCAGATAAGGGTGGGGCCTTGGTAATATGGGATGTAGAGGAATATATAAGAGAAGTTAAGAAACAATTAGGTAATGACAGGTTTTATTTAAAACTTTTGTCTGATCCTACTTCTGATTTGAAACAAAAAATTGATGAAAGATTAAAAGAATTTAAATCAGAAGGATATATTGATGAAAATCTATTAAAAGAATTGATAGTTAATACTCCAAAACCCCAATTATTTTATATATTACCAAAGATTCATAAAAATATTTTTCCACCCCCTGGTAGACCTATAGTATCAGGAATAGGGTCTCTTACAGAGTCGATTTCAGCCTATTTGGAGCAACAATTAAAACCTTTATTAACCCTTGTTAACTCTAGAATTAAAGATACAAATGAATTTTTACAACTAATGGATGATATATGGTTGTCTGAAGATTGTTATATTTGTACACTCGATGTACAATTGTTATATACAAGTATTCCTCACCATGGTGGTATAGAAGCTGTTAAATATTGGTTATTACAGTATGGCTTATATTCTTCTGAACATTGCTCTCTGTTGATTGATTTAATAGAAATTGTGTTGAAAAATAATGTCTTCTTTTTTGGAAAGGAATGTTATTTGCAAATAAATGGTACTGCAATGGGTACAAGATTTGCACCAATATATGCAGATCTTTTTATGGGGTACCTTGAGTGCAGTTTGATCTATGAGGAGGGTGTTCTATTTACATCAAAATTGATAATGTGGCGTCGATATCTCGATGACTGTTGGGCCATCTGGTCAAGCTCACCAGATGAATGGGATATATTTGTTGAACATCTAAATTTCAATATATTTGATATTGTTTTTGTTGATAGAAAAGAGAAGAAAGCAATTGATTTTTTGGATGTACATGTGGTTTTGAATGATGATGGTACTTTAGGGACAAGTCTTTATAGAAAACCATTTACTAAAAATTCATTATTGAGAGCAGATAGCTGTCATCTAAAACACATTATTTCAAATATTCCGAGAAATCAACTACAGAGGGTTAGACGTATTTGTAGTAATGAGGAAGAATTTGGACAAGAGATAAAAAATATGGGTTTTAGATTTAAACAAAGAGGTTATAATATGAAAGATATTGATAAGGAAATGTCAAAGGCTTTGAATATGGAGAGAAATTTGAAATCTAGAGATTTTTCTGAGATGATGAATGAGAATGTTCCATGTAGGTTAATTACTACTTTTGGAACTAATACGTTCAAACTTCGATATATAGTAAATAACTATTGGTACATTTTAAAACAGGACCAGTTTTTTGGTGGTTATTTGGGTGAATACTGTAAGTTTGGTTACAAAAGAGGTAGAAATATTGGAGAGTCTCTGTCTTGGTATAAAAAAATGAGAGTGGATAAAAAAATTGAAGATATAAGTATAGGCTGTAATCCTTGTGGTAGATGTATTTATTGTAATATTATCCCTAAAACTAAATCGTTTACATCTATTAACACTTCTAAAGTTTTTGATATAAAACATTTGATTATGTGTAGGACCGAATGGGTTGTATATATGGCAATATGTCGATGTGGGGTATTCTATGTAGGCCAAATGTCGAAATCTTTTAAAAATAGAGTGGCATTACATATTAGTGACATTAAATGTCAAAGAGTACGGAGTGCACTTTATAAACATAAAATTGACCATAATACGGCCCATTTTATATTTGTTGGGATAGATACAATAAAAAGGAATATTCTAGGGGATGAAAGAAAACATTCAATATTGGATAAAAAGGAAAGGATGTGGATTTTGACTCTGGGGGCTTTGTATAGGCCAGGGTTGAATGAGAACCTATAGTGAATTATAATTTATGCTGCCAGTTCTATATGTATGGGTGTGTGTGCATATGTGTGTATACATATGTTTGTATATGTATATGTATGTATGTGTGTATGAATGTATACATGTATATATTTATATGGGAGGTTTATAGTGTGTGTATATATATATATATATATATATATATATATATATATATATATATATATATATATACATGTATTTTTCTAAAAAATGTATATTATTGTGGTAACATGACAATATGTGATATGTCTCTTTAAGGGAGACGTATAAAAGGTGACTGGTGTTTATTTTCTTGATCCACTGATGACGCCTAAAGAGCCAGGGAATAAAGAACTATTGCTCCTTCAGTGTATGTTTATTATATTTGGGCAGTGCTGGATTCATGTTGGTGATATATATATATATATATATATATATATATATATATATATATAGAGAGAGAGAGAGAGAGGGAGAGTAAATAATTAATTTTCTATCTAAGGAATTTGGGGGGATTAAAATCAGTCTAGATCTGTTTAAGTAAATGTCTGATATACCATTTGAACTTAAAAATGTAAATAAAATGAGTAGGTTTTTTGATAATCGGTATTCAAATTGTTTATACAACTCTGACATGTAACCATTTGGACTGGGTGCTTTCCCATTAGATAAACACCTAATAGTGTCCCTTATTTTAGATAAGTGAATTTGTTTTCCTAGTATTTCTATACTATCTTGATTTGGTTGTGGAAATTTCAACTAAGGTAAAAATCCAGTTGCTCAAAAGAGAATATTGTTGAGTTTTCAAAAAATGAAATTAATTCAGAAGTTTCCTTATAACTAGAACTATTATGTGCTATTTCCTGGACCAAAGGGAGGCAATGTTGATATTAGTGAGTTGAAATAAAATATTAGCAATAGCTACTTGGAATGGGTGCAAGGCTGATTTTAAGTTTTCAGTGGAGATGTATTGACCAAGTTTAGGTTTGTTAGACACAGTCTTCTTTTCTCTTTTTCTGTTGCTGTAATACTGTCTCTTATTTTTCCACAGTTACTAATGAGGGCAGCTTTATTTTATTGACTGGAGGTTCCATCTGTATTGCAATATAGTATGTAGAAGAGCAGATTGACCAGTTATTTCATTTTGTTACAAGCAATATCTATAGTAAAAGGCATACTCCTGATCACCTCACAAACCACAAGGTTTGAAAACAAGTATTGATTCATTTAAACAAGTCTGCAGATCACTCTTCTACTCTAACTAAACCAACAGCAGGTAGTCAGCAAGTAAGTGTTAATTGAAGCTTGATTGGTAGAATGATTTTAGCACTTAATAAAACTAAGTTGTCTTTTGATTATAAATTTGAACCAGGAGCTGTAGCATTCCAGTGTTTACAACATGGCAGCAATCTACAATTACTGATAATCCCTTCTTTATGTTTGTGTGAGGATGGAATTCATATGTATTAACGGGAGGGTAGGTTATGCTAGAGCATGCCCATTGCAACAAATGCTTAAAGTTTCAGATTGGGGCTGTTTTAGTATTTTAGACTTTTATATTCAGTGGTGAAGTATTTTTATGTCTTGTCAGTCATCATTTCATAGTTGATCCATGTGAATCATGTCAGTTAGTGTAATTTCAGGATAAACAAGGACATAAATAACAAATGCTGTGGATAGCTTCACAATGTTTCTGGAAGCTGAATACTGGCCTTAGTTATACATTAACAAGAACATTTGTATATTGTCTGTCTTATCCTGCCTGCATTTTACCATATGCTACACTATCTAATTATGCCTCTCTGTGCTCTGTTACTCTTTTGCACATGTGGTGATGAATAACTATGAGATACACAATGGGCCAGATTCACTAAGGCTTGCACAGAGTCTAAGAGTAGTGTAAGACGGCAGACAGCCAATATGTCTGCCGAGCGATCCAGCAACAGCTGGCAGGGGCGTGCATGAGAGCTTCTAAAACTACTCTTGCATGGACAGTGTTATGTTATACAAATTACCTCATTTGCTGCTGAAAGCTATGCAAATGAGGTAAATTTGTGATCCAGGATACACTAACCTGTCCGTGGAAGAGTAGAGTTATTTGCAGAAATGTACTCCGTTGGTAACAGAGTACCGTTCTGCAAATAGCGAAACGGAGCTATGACAGCTCCAAATAAAGGATGCATCCAGTTGAGGAAGCATGCCAATGGCCAAATATAAGGCCATTGGCATTTTTATCATTTGAAAATTAATAAAAATCAAAATTTTTTTTTCCCCGATCTCCGATGTTTAAGCGTAGCGCAGCACCCCACAAACGTGCGGCGCTTTAAAAACCAGAAACTAAATAAAAAATAGGCAAAAATAGGCATTCTTATTAAAATGCTGTGGATAGCTTCACAATGTTTCTGGAAGCTGAATACTGGCCTTAGTTATACATTAATAAGAACATTTGTATATTGTCTGTCTTATCCTGGCTGCATTTTACCATATGCTACACTATCTAATTATGCCTGTCTGTGCTCTGTTACCCTTTTGTACATGTGGTGATGAATAACTATGAGATACACAATGGGCTGAATTCACGAAGGCTTGCACGGAGTCTAATAGTAGTGTAAGACGGCAGATAGCCAATATGTCTGCCGAGCGATCCAGCAACAGCCGGCAGGGGCGTGCATGAGAGCTCCTAAAACTACTCTTTTATGGACAGTGTTATGTTATGCAAATTACCTCATTTGCTGCTGAAAGCTATGCATATATTTCGAAATGTAGTTAAGGGGCAGTTGATGAGAACAGTCCGTCTATGTCGTCAAGTTGAGGATAGGGCTTCGCAACTTGAACTAGTAGGAAACTTTTTTACAGACAGGGGTTATCCATCTACACTAGTTAGTAAGCAAAAGTTATTGGTATCTGGGGCTCAGCCCAATATATATACAGGACAAGGTTTCCATATACAAGGCTATGGAATACATCAACAAGGTGCAGGACTAGTGTTTACTACCAGATACACGAATGATATCCACCACGTGACTGATATTATTTCCAATAACTGGAAGATTCTGTTATTAGATCCGGTTATTGCACGGATTACTGGTATTAAGCCAACCTTCAGATTCAGAAATAGTAAAAATCTGAAAAGGTTGCTATGTAATGACAAAAAGGATGATTCTAAGTTGGACATCAGACAGTTATATAGAAAGGGAACATATCCATGTACCAGGTGTAGTATGTGTAAATTTATATCGAAGTCTCAACCATTTACTATACCAGACTTGGGATATACTTATTCACCAACTTTCTACGCAACATGTAAATCCAGGAATCTGGTATATCTGGCCACCTGTGAGGCCTGTGAAGCATATTATGTAGGACTAACGTCCAGAAGGCTTAGGGATCGCATATATAATTATGATTATGACATCAGAAAAGGGGTATTGACTAATGCTCTTGCCAAGCACTGCCATTCGTTCCCCAAACACCACTTTAAATTTAGGGTGCTACAAATAATACATATTAACGTGAGAGAGGGGGATAATATGGGACTCCTTGAGCTGACTGAACTTAACTGGATCTTGAGATTAAAGTTGCATATTGAACCAGGTTTAAATCAAGCTATAAGTATTAAACCGGTATTATCAAGACGTAGGTAGTTGTCCTATGGGCTACATAATGTACATATATTTATATAAATTTGTTCCCCTATTTCCTATATATACCATTTGTATTTGATATGTTGTCATTTTGTTTTCCAATGTTTTAGCATTTTCACAGGTCTTATTTGTATTCTTATGGCTTGAATTTCTGCTAATTAGTCTGCGACTTATGCATTTGGATGACTTTTGCCAGCACTCTATAACAGGCTGCTTTTGCTAGGATGTCATGGCAGGGAGAATATTTTTTCACAGTTTCTGTTGTTTCTAAAACAAGATTTTAATAAGTACATGATTATTCGTTATTGATTAGGTTAGGTTTTTTAATAATGTTTGTATAAAATTTAGTAATATTATATTGTAGTACATTTTTAACATGTTTCTTTATGTATTGCATATGAATGGATGAAGTAAATGGAGCAAGACCATTTGAAATGATTTTAATTAGCCAAATAGATGGTTCTTAATAGAAATTGATTTAATTGTTTAATTGGTTAATTAACAATGGTTTTAAGTATAAATATATGCATTTTCTACTCATTGTTGAAACCTGAGGAAGCGTGCCGTTGGGGTACGTGAAAGCGCTTGTTCCAATAAAATCTCTCTTACTACAGCATCGTGGTTGTTCCTTGCAATTCTGTCTTCACGATATAAATATATAGATATATATATATATATATATATATATATATATATATATATATATATAGAGAGAGAGAGAGAGTAAATAATTAATTTGCTATCTAAGGAATTTGGGGGGATTAAAATCAGTCTAGATCTGTTTAAGTAAATGTCTGATATACCATTTGAACTTAAAAATGTAAATAAAATGAGTAGGTTTTTTGATAATCGGTATTCAAATTGTTTAAACAACTCTGACATGTAACCATTTGGACTGGGTGCTTTCCCATTGGATAAACACCTAATAGTTTCCCTTATTTTAGATAAGTGAATTTGTTTTCCTAGTATTTCTATACTATCTTGATTCGGTTGTGGAAATTTCAACTAAGGTAAAAATCCAGTTGCTCAAAAGAGAATATTGTTGAGTTTTCAAAAAATGAAATTAATTCAGAAGTCTCCTTATAACTAGAACTATTATGTGCTATTTCCTGGACCAAAGGGAGGCAATGTTGATATTAGTGAGTTGAAATAAAATATTAGCAATAGCTACTTGGAATGGGTGCAAGGCTGATTTTAAGTTTTCAGTGGAGATGTATTGACCAAGTTTAGGTTTGTTAGGCACAGTCTTCTTTTCTCTTTTTCTGTTGCTGTAATACTGTCTCTTATTTGAGGTTTCTTTTTCCACAGTTACTAATGAGGACAGCTTTATTTTATTGACTGGAGGTTCCATCTGTATTGCAATATAGTATGTAGAAGAGCAGATTGACCAGTTATTTCATTTTGTTACAAGCAATATCTATCGTAAAAGGCATACTCCTGATCACCTCACAAACCACAAGGTTTGAGAACAAGTCTTGATTCATTTAAACAAGTCTGCAGATCACTCTTCTACTCTAACTAAACCCACAGCAGGTAGTCAGCAAGTAAGTGTTAATTGAAGCTTGATTGGTAGAATGATTTTAGCACTTAATAAAACTAAGTTGTCTTTTGATTATAAATTTGAACCAGGAGCTGTAGCATTCCAGTGTTTACAACATGGCAGCAATCTACAATTACTGATTTTCCCTTCTTTATGTTTGTGTGAGGATGGAATTCATATGTATTAACTGGAGAGTAGGTTATGCTAGAGCATGCCCATTGCAACAAATGCTTAAAGTTTCAGATTGGGGCTGTTTTAGTATTTTAGACTTTTATATTCAGTGGTGAAGTATTTTTATGTCTTGTCAGTCATCATTTCATAGTTGATCCATGTGAATCATGTCAGTTAGTGTAATTTCAGGATAAACAAGGACATAAATAACAAATGCTGTGGATAGCTTCACAATGTTTCTGGAAGCTGAATACTGGCCTTAGTTATACATTAACAAGAACATTTGTATATTGTCTGTCTTATCCTGGCTGCATTTTACCATATGCTACACTATCTAATTATGCCTCTCTGTGCTCTGTTACTCTTTTGCACATGTGGTGATGAATAACTATGAGATACACAATGGGCCAGATTCACTAAGGCTTGCACAGAGTCTAAGAGTAGTGTAAGACGGCAGACAGCCAATATATCTGCCGAGCGATGCAGCAACAGCCGGCAGGGGCGTGCATGAGAGCTCCTAAAACTACTCTTGCATGGACAGTGTTATGTTACGCAAATTACCTCATTTGCTGCTGAAAGCTATGCAAATGAGGTAAATTTGCGGTCCAGGAAACACTAAACTTCCATGGAAGAGTAGAGTTATTTGCAGAAATGTACTCCTTTGGTAACAGAGTACCGTTCTGCAAATAGCAAAACGCAGCTATGACAGCTCCAAATAAAGGATGCATCCAGTTGAGGAAACATGCCAATGGCCAAATATAAGGCCATTGGCATTTTTATCATTTGAAAATTAATAAAAATCAAATTTTGTTTTCCCTGATCTCCGATGTTTAAGCGTAGCGCAGCGCCCCACAAACGTACAGCGCTTTAAAAAACAGAAAATAAATAAAAAATAGGCAAAAATGGGCATTTTTATTAAAATGCTGTGGATAGCTTCACAATGTTTCTGGAAGCTGAATACTAGCCTTAGTTATACATTAACAAGAACATTTCTATATTATCTGTCTTATCCTGGCTGCATTTTGCCATATGCTTTACTATCTAATTATGCCTGTCTGTGCTCTGTTACCCTTTTGTACATGTGGTGATGAATAACTATGAGATACACAATGGGCTGAATTCACGAAGGCTTGCACAGAGTCTAAGAGTAGTGTAAGACGGCAGACAGCCAATATGTCTGCCGAGCGATCCAGCAACAGCTGGCAGGGGCATGCATGAGAGCTTCTAAAACTACTCTTGCATGGACAGTGTTATGTTATACAAATTACCTTATTTGCTGCTGAATGCTATGCAAATGAGGTAAATTTGTGATCCAGGAAACACTAACCTGTCTGTGGAAGAGTAGAGTTATTTGCAGAAATGTACTCCGTTGGTAACAGAGTACCGTTCTGCAAATAGCAAAACGGAGCTATGACAGCTCCAAATAAAGGATGCATCCAGTTGAGGAAGCATGCCAATGGCCAAATATAAGGCCATTGGCATTTTTGTCATTTGCAAATTAATAAAAAAATCAACATTTTTTTTCCCCGATCTCCGATGTTTAAGCGTAGCGCAGCACCCCACAAATGTGCAGCGCTTTAAAAACCAGAAACTAAATAAAAAATAGGCAAAAATAGGCATTCTTATTAAAATGCTGTGGATAGCTCCACAATGTTTCTGGAAGCTGAATACTGGCCTTAGTTATACATTAATAAGAACATTTGTATATTGTCTGTCTTATCCTGGCTTCATTTTACCATATGCTACACTATCTAATTATGCCTCTCTGTGCTCTGTTACCCTTTTGTACATGTGGTGATGAATAACTATGAGATACACAATGGGCTGAATTCATTATTCAACAAATCACTGAAGCCTCCACCATGAATAAGCAGCAAAGGATTATATTTTTAGAATAAAACAAGCGCTTTCACGCACCTAACAAGTGCGCTTCATCAGGTTACAAATTTTAAAAATAAATATTCATCTTATATAGTGTAGCATACATCCTAATTAACTGCATTTTTGGCGGCTAAAAATAATTAAACAATTAGAGAACACTTAATTGCATTTGTACTTAAAGCCGTAGCTCATCTAAAGATTACGCTTAGAAACTAGTACAACTTTTTTTAAGGCTTACCACTACTACAATAGGATAATCTAAAAGTATATTAAATGTATAGATGTACACAGTGCACTCCTTCAATTTATCAAAAAACCATACCTATATAAATAGTTCAATGAACATTAATATATATTTCTTCCTATCTAAGAAAATCTAAATATTTGTTTTATTTTGAATAAATATAATATATTGTGTTTGTATTTCTTAAAACTGCATAATACATTACTAATATATATTAATTTATATTAATGCATAGTTGTATATACCATACAACATATCAAATTTCATCAGAACATACCTAAAAAATATATAGGATATATATAATCAATTTGAAAATCAAATATAAGTAGACCAATCAAAATAAAAATAACAACGAACAAGAAAAGGAAGGGTGGATAAAAAAAAAAAAAGGAGAATGGTGTGGAAAAATTTATATAGCTATGTCATTGGCACTGTCATGTAAATTAAAACAATTAAAAATAATGTGAGGTACACATATATCTACAAGCCCCTATTTTATACACCATCAGCTTGTCAACATAGTGTTATAGTTGGTATCTAATCTAACCTATAAGATATAATCTCTATAGTAGCGCTGGTCTAATATTAAGAGCTGTATTTAAACCTGGCTCTATGTGCGACCTGAGCATTAGTATCCATTTCAACTCATAAAGTTCTAAGGTGCCTAATACATTGCCTTCTCTTCTATTGGGACAAAGTATCTGCAAAACCCTGAATTTGAACGTGTGAGATGGAAAAGATTGACAATGCCTGGCTAAAACATTGTTTACATTCATTTTCCGTATGTCATATATGTGGTTGTAGGCTCGATCTCTGAGCCTACGTGTTGTCATACCCACATAATATACATCGCAATTTTCACATGTGGCCAGATAAATTATATTGGTGGTATCACATGTGGCATAGAAATTCGGTATAAACTTATAGCCAGTTTCTACATTTTCATATGACTGTTCGTCAGTAATGTATTTGCAGACACAACATTTCTTACATGGAAAGGTTCCTTGCCTAAAATTGGTCCTAATATCCAATGGTGCGTGTAATATTTTTTCTTTACATAATAATCTTTTCAAATTTGGACAATTACTATATCTGAAGATAGGGTATTCACCCACCACATTCTTCAGCTCTTTATTCATATAAAGTAATTTCCAATTTTTACAAATGATCTCTTTTATATATTTAACGTCATTAGTATATTTGATGTCATACTGCACCTTACCTACGTTTAGTTTACTATAATACCTATATGGACCTTGCTTGTAGCTAGTGTTAGAAACCAAGTTATTTCTATCTTTAGGGGCTATTTGCAAATAATTTGGATAGCCCCTATTTATAAAACACTTGGTTTGAAAGTTCAAGAGTTGTTCTCTGTCCTTGAAGTCACTACACAGTTTGGTTATTCTAGCCATCTGATTTTTCACAATGTTAGGAAAAATGTGGCGTGGATGCATACTCTCATGGTGGAGTATGCCATTTTTCCAACAAGGTTTTCTGAATAGCGATGTAGTAAATCTATTCAGATTATTTTTAGTTATAGTTACATCAAGGTAGTTAACCGTGATTGGTGAGGCTTCATATGTAAAACTAAGGAAGGAGGTAGTTGATTCCATATATTCAACGAAATCATGTAAGGATTTCACACTGCCATTCCAAAAAAGTAGAATGTCATCTACAAATCTCCTATAGTAAATGGCATTGGTAATAAAGCTTTCATTATTGAGAATGTAAGTCCTCTCCCATTCATATACTGCTATATTAGCATAGACATTTGCACAGGGGGTGCCCATGGCTACCCCCCATGTTTGTCTATAAATCTTATCTTGATACATAAAGATGTTATTATTGAGTATCAATTCTAATAAAGCACAAATAACAAACTGTTCATTTTGATTAACCATTTTGAATTCATTCAGGCAGCTTCTAATAGCCTCAATCCCAAATTCATTAGGTATGCTCGTAAACAGGTTCCTTATATCTAAGGTAACCATTAACGTATCATGATTTACTTTTTCAGCCCATGGGGAATTTTCAAGGTCTTCCAACAGTTTGAATGAATTTTTTAATATTGTGGGTATTTTTTCTATCAACGGGGCTAACTTAAGTTGTACATACCGTGAGGCATTCTCAGTTACCCATGACTGGCCAGATACTATCGGCCGTACTGGTGGGGGATATATCTCTTTATGCATTTTGGGTAACCCCTTGATGATGGGAATTAAAGGGGCCCCAATATCCAAATAATCATATAGCTGTTTATCAATGCATCTTGACATTAGAAGATCGTAGAGTGCATCTTGAACATTCCTAATAATTGACATGATTTCAGATCTATTTATCATTGAATATGCAGTATCATCACTTAACATCATGTTCATCATGTTATTATAAAGACTGGAATCCATTATTACTACCCCCCCCCCTTTATCTGCAGGTCTAAATATTACACTTTCATCATTACATAGTAAGTCCAGACTGCGCCTTTGTAACTCATTCATGTTGAAATATAATTTTTTATGTCTTTTCTCTTTGTAATAGGCATAAAAATCAAATTCACATGCTCGTAAAAAGCACTCAATAGAGCTAGGTAACGGTGGAGTGAAAGTGCTTTTCCTTTTGAGGACGGTGGCTTTGAATATGTAATCATTATATTCAGAGTCTTGGAATAAGAGTCTCAAAGCCACTTTCCTAGTAAACTTTCGAAGCATTATTAATGTATCCGAAAGTTCGCTGCCTCGAGAGGGAATAAATGATAATCCCCTATTAAGTACAGAACATTCAGCTTCAGTTAAATTCCGAGACGAAATATTGAAAAACAAAGTGTTCAATGTTTCTTCTTCCTGTTCTCCCAGTTGTCGCCTGACATCTTGCGCTTCCCCTTCCCTGCTGGTGGATCATCGGACCCGTTGTTTGTATGGAAGGAGTTTAAAATCGATGCCATTTTGGGTGTAGTGTTCAATACACATGTACCTTCCTTCGGTCTGGCTCCTGTTGTTACACATTTCAAGCCTTGCTGATTGCAAGGTAAAGAAGAGGCAGATGAAATGATATCTACTTCTGATTGTAATGAAGTAGACACGCCACTATTAGATACAGTACTTTCTGAATTATCGGCGTTGTTACTACTGTTTGAACTACTTGCTATGTCATTATTAGCTCCATTAGTCTCTCCGGTTACTACTGCTTCATTATACCTTGGCCATAGAAAAATGTTACCAAATTGGAAATCATTGCAGTCTCGTCTCAACTTTTTTAATTTCACTTGTTCCAATTTATTGCTATAGAATGTCACTTGTGATAGCATATTATTTAACTTGGACATGCAATGCTCACTTTTGTATTTTACAACCATATTTTTATGCTCACCTTCAACTTTATTTATGAGTTCATTCTCCACCGGTTGGAAATAAACAATGAGTAGCCTCAGATAACTATTGCCAAGATCCAGGTTTAGTTGTTGCCATCTTCGTAGGAGCTCTGGATGAGCCTCTCCATAGCTCGGCATGCAGAGGACGCGCATGCCTCGCGGAATAACCTTGAAATGCAGGCACGCCTCCAGGTGTTTCCTCTGCCAAATGAGCCTGTGGAGTTTGTGGAGGTTATTCTCCAGGCTCCTAAGTTCTCCATAAAATTCCTGCATGTTCTCATTGTGGGTATTCACCTCTTGTGGAGCATTACCTTGGTTGTCAAAGTTCAACAAGGAATTTTCACGTTGATGGAATAATGTGTTCCAGTTTGTAACATCACTAGCAACTTTCGGTGTATAGTCCAACTCTATATTCAGAGTTTCCATCGCGTGTTGGTTAGCCGGGAGCAAAAACAGAAAAATCAGAAATATTAGCACCAAACCCAGCACGACCATCCAAGGCTCCAGCAAACGAAAACAGGATTATTCAACAAATCACTGAAGCCTCCACGATGAATAAGCAGCAAAGGATTATATTTTTAGAATAAAACAAGCGCTTTCACGCACCTAACAAGTGCGCTTCATCAGGTTACAAATTTTAAAAATAAATATTCATCTTATATAGTGTAGCATACATCCTAATTAACTGCATTTTTGGCGGCTAAAAATAATTAAACAATTAGAGAACACTTAATTGCATTTGTACTTAAAGCCGTAGCTCATCTAAAGATTACGCTTAGAAACTAGTACAACTTTTTTTAAGGCTTACCACTACTACAATAGGATAATCTAAAAGTATATTAAATGTATAGATGTACACAGTGCACTCCTTCAATTTATCAAAAAACCATACCTATATAAATAGTTCAATGAACATTAATATATATTTCTTCCTATCTAAGAAAATCTAAATATTTGTTTTATTTTGAATAAATATAATATATTGTGTTTGTATTTCTTAAAACTACATAATACATTACTAATATATATTAATTTATATTAATGCATAGTTGTATATACCATACAACATATCAAATTTCATCAGAACATACCTAAAAAATATATAGGATATATATAATCAATTTGCTGAATGCTATGCAAATGAGGTAAATTTGTGATCCAGGAAACACTAACCTGTCTGTGGAAGAGTAGAGTTATTTGCAGAAATGTACTCCGTTGGTAACAGAGTACCGTTCTGCAAATAGCAAAACGGAGCTATGACAGCTCCAAATAAAGGATGTATCCAGTTGAGGAAGCATGCCAATGGCCAAATATAAGGCCATTGGCATTTTTGTCATTTGCAAATTAATAAAAAATCAACATTTTTTTTTTCCCCGATCTCCGATGTTTAAGCGTAGCGCAGCACCCCACAAATGTGCAGCGCTTTAAAAACCAGAAACTAAATAAAAAATAGGCAAAAATAGGCATTCTTATTAAAATGCTGTGGATAGCTCCACAATGTTTCTGGAAGCTGAATACTGGCCTTAGTTATACATTAATAAGAACATTTGTATATTGTCTGTCTTATCCTGGCTGCATTTTACCATATGCTACACTATCTAATTATGCCTCTCTGTGCTCTGTTACCCTTTTGTACATGTGGTGATGAATAACTATGAGATACACAATGGGCTGAATTCACGAAGGCTTGCACAGAGTCTAAGAGTAGTGTAAGACGGCAGACAGCCAATATGTCTGCCGAGCGATCCAGCAACAGCCGGCAGGGGCGTGCATGAGAGCTCCTAAAACTACTCTTTTATGGATAGTGTTATGTTATGCAAATTACCTCATTTGCTGCTAAAAGCTATGCAAATGAGGTAAATTTGTGATCCAGGAAACACTAACCTGTCCATGGAAGAGTAGAGTTATTTGCAGAATGTACTCCGTTGGTAACAGAGTACCATTCTGCAAATAGCAAAACGTTGCTATGACAGCTCCAAATAAAGGATGCATCCAGTTGAGGAAGCATGCCAATGGCCAAATATAAGGCCATTGGCATTTTTATCATTTGAAAATTAATAAAAATCAAATTTTTTTTTTCCCCGATCTCCGATGTTTAAGCATAGAGCAGCGCCCAACAAACGTGAGGCGCTTTAAAAAACCAGAAACTAAATAAAAATAGGCAAAAATAGGCATTCTTATTAAAAATATTATTCTGCCATGCAGGTGAATGGCAGGCTGAAGACAACATGGCTACTGAGTAGTGGTTGCTAAGGGAAGCTCAGTTTGAGAGATGTAACCAAGCATTAGTAGGCAATCCTATGCAAATGAGGATAAGGATAGTGAATCCCAATTTTCCCTGGCATGTGAGCCATGTCCCTAGAGTGTAAGTGTAGGAGTAGGGGAGTAGTAGAGTAGAAGACAGGTGACATCATGAAGGGTATGTATGAAAGACTGTAAGCTTATTGGAGCAGAGTGGCTTGTGTTTGCTGTGAGTTACTTAGGATTGGAAGAGGCATGTCTACAGTTGTCTTAGCTGAAACCCAGAAACCGAAGGTGTATGCCATGGATATCACTGAAACTTCTTGTAAACGTGCTTACACCGTGTGGATGCGTGTGCATGCCTGTAAACCTGTCTAAGCCTGTGTGCACGCGTGTGCACCTGTCTAAGCCTGTGTAAGCCTGTCTAAGCCTGTGTGCACGTATGTGCAACCGCCTAAGCCTGTGTAAGCCTGTGTGTGCTCGTGTGCGCTTGTATGTGCATGCTTGCACTTTTTTTTGCGCGGTGCTGCCCCTTGTGGAAACAGAAAGGGAAAAAGAAGGAAAAGAAGTAGTAGGAAGTTAACCAAGGAGAACTAGCAGAGCTGCCAGGTGAAATAAATCAGAATCAGACAATTACACAGGCAGTACACTAGCCCAGCCCAGCCCAACCCAGCACTTAAAACTCTGAAACAACATTCCCCCATGTTTTTCTCAACAACACTGTAACACTGCAGTATACAAAGAGAGTGAAAACTTGGAAAGCTTAACTCTGACAAAAAAATGTTAGGGGCTGCCATTGCTATTATAAGCCAACATGTGCAAGATGCTGAGAGTGGTGCCATTGCGAATGCTGCTGAGCATCCCACAGTGAGGTGACGGAGAAGAGTGTACAGACCCAGGGTAACCTACCAGGGGCTACATGATCTGGAGATAGTGGAGCACTATATAGTGGACAGAGACCTCCTGCAGCAAATTGTTGAGCTGTGCAGGCCATGCCTCACACACAGAACCAACAGAGGGGAACCCATCCCAGTGGAAACCAAGGTATGTGTTGGCCTAAGAATACTAGCAACAGGTACCTTCCAGAGACCAACTGGTGATATGATGGGGATTTCACAGGCATCAGCATCCAGGGTACTGCACCACTTCCTGAATGCCATGTCAGCACATGTCTGTGATCATGTATATTTCCCCAATTCCCATGAGGCATTGGCCAGCAATATGCGTCTCTTCCAGCAAATAGTGGAATACCCTGAG
Organism: Protopterus annectens; assembly: GCF_019279795.1. Taxonomy (NCBI): domain Eukaryota; kingdom Metazoa; phylum Chordata; order Ceratodontiformes; family Protopteridae; genus Protopterus; species Protopterus annectens. The sequence goes on along the minus strand of NC_056726.1, from coordinate 1,668,688,580 downwards.
GTAGTCAGTGCAATTGACTGCACGTGCATACACATCAAAGCACCAGCCGGTGAGCGGGGTAGGGTCTACATCAACTGCAAGGGCTTCCTCTCTATCAACTGCCAGGTCATGTGTGATGCCCAGGGCATAATACTGAATGTGTGTACTGGCTGCACTGGAAGCTACCACGATTCCCATATCTGGCATCTGACGCAGCTGTACCAGACATTTGCCAGTGGGGACATCCCTGACGGTCACCTAGTGGGGGATGCTGGATATGCACTGGAGCCGTGGCTAATGACACCCATCAGAAATGCACACACACCTGAACAAAAACTCCACAATGAGGGACACGCACAAACACGAAATGTAATCGAGTGTGTGTTTGGGATGCCCAAGTCATGGTTCCCATGCCTGGACACATCTGGTGGAGCCTTGCAGTACTCACCAACTACATGTACCCAAATTGTCATGGTATGTGGCATGCTACACAATATGATCCTGCAAAAACAGCTGCAGCAGGAACAGCATGGGGCAGTGGCAAACAGCCCCCCACCATTGCCAAGGCCATAATAGGCAGAGCGTGACTCTGAGGAGGAACAACCTGAGCTTGCCCCAGTAGGCAGAAGAAGGTGTACCCAGTATGCCTTAGCCTTGGTAAAGAGGCAACGCATAGCATATACACTGGCTCAGTAGGAACCTTGAAAATGATACCTCTCTCTGACTCGCACATAAAATAAAAGGGATGCCTAACTTGACACTACCTGTTTTTAAACATGTATAGGGAGTGTACTATGTGCATCCGACATAGGCAGCCCTGCAGCACCACCTGAGGCATGACTGCCATGTTTTAAGCAATATAAAGCAGTGCTAAGCAGCTTTTACCACTATTTAGTATATGTAAACAAAATTGGCCATGCTAACTAGTGCAACGTTGAGCAATGTTGGACAAGGTCTGGCAAAGTCGGGCAAAGTCAGGTAAACATGCTCATATTTGCTTTACTGTTCCTTAACCAGTCTGGTCTACCCAGCATGAAAATAAAAAGCAGTGAGAGGGCTCGAACCCAGGATACTGTGCACTATAGTCACAGTACTGAACCACTAAGCCATGACAGCATTTTGCTGGCACAGACATAGCAGGACAATTGTACACTAATGCAAACACAAATAAATGCTGTATCATGCCCCTAAAGAGGCATATGGGTAACCTCCCCCACAGGCCTATGCAGACAGAGAACAGCAGGCCAGGCGGTGTGATGTGGGTTGGGTAGGCTATGAAGTCGCAATCGATTATACATGACATTGGATGCTAAGATCTGTAGTACAGTAGTATGCCTCAAGCCAGTACGATAGGCAACAGTACAGACTGAAATGGTTTACCTTACATAGCAGTGCAGGCCTAGCAAATGTGTATAAGTGTCAGGTGAACCCCTCATCCTATATACACCCACAGTAACAATCAGGTGTGCCCCCGGGTAGAAATGTACAAAGAATAGCTGTCCCCCTGTATGTAGAAATGTTGATAAGTCTATGCAAAGTGTCTCATGGAAGCCCTGCAGGCACAGCATGATCCCTGTTGATTTATGACACAAAGGTGAGCCCTGCTGTAAAAATACTACTTGATTTTCCACACACATATAGTATAAATGTCTATACCGGGTGTGCTCACACACTTAAACAAATGTAGTGGATTTCATTCAGCATCACACTGAAAGGTCATACTGGGCATGCTCACACACAAATAAACAAAGCAAATGTCAGGCAACAACATACTGAAAGGTCATACTGGGCATGCTCACACACTTAGGCCATGTCTGAGTACAGCAAGTAGTGGGTCACACATATCTGGCAGTTGCATGTTTTACCTCAGGAACCTGTCACTACTCACCGATCCTGCCTTGTGCACACAGTTATATGAAAACAGACACATATAATATATTGGAACCTTGTCATAGTCACACTATGTACCACAAGTACATAAGTTGTTAACAGAAAGTGAAAAAGCAAAGAAGATCAATAAACCTGCAATCAGTATCATCAATAAACAATGTCCACTCCAAACATTATCCAATCCAAGTTCTGTCAAAAGTCAAAATAATCTGTGAAGGAGTCCATAGAGAACCATGACGCTTCCTTCCGCTATGTCATAAATAGCAATGTACACTCATATATGTCCTGAGTCAGTGCAAACTGTAAATGAGTGACATTGCCAACATCCTGTCAGACAGGCTCATACATACATACCCCCCTCTCACTGACAAAAGGCCATATCATCATACCTGGAGATTGTGAAAGCACAGATATTACATATAGAATGGGTGAACAGCTCCTTCCAAACCTGAAAACACGGAGTCTATGGGATTACATTGTTTCCCTAGCTGTGTCATAAGTGAACTCCAGAACAAACAGACCCTGCACCTGAACAGTCTGTTGAGCCTCACCCTCTGTACAGGATATGAAACTGTTGAATGTGCTACAGCAACATTTTTCACACTCCATAAGTGTTGGTGCACAACAGACCATGGGAACAATTGTCTTATAAGCCTATTAAGCCTGATCTGCAAGACCATGGAGTCCATCATGATGGAACTCATAAACAGAGCTATTGGGAGCCTACAAACACCCAATCCTACCAATTTCAGTTTGGTCATGGGCAGATCATGGTTCCCAAACCTGCTAGACTGTTTTCAAGGCAGTCACCCAGGACATACATCAATGAAATGAGCTGCACACGTCCCACATAGACCTTGAAAAGCCCTTTACCAACATCCCAGACACATGTCGTATCCAAAAAATCAACAACCTGTGCATAAATATGTCTGTCATCTGATGGATTGCCAACTGGGGCACAGATAGATCACACAAGGTAAGAAGTGTGGTCTCCTGTACAAGCTGGTAACAACTGCTGTCCCCCATGGCTCAGTCCTGGGACCCCTCCTGTCCGGTGTATACTTTTCAGAAATACAGTCAAACACACAAGGGCTATGTTTAGCAAAGTTTGTGGATGACTGCCAAAAAGTTGTCATAATCGATGTTTGGGACAACACAGACATCCTTAAAAAGGGTCTCAGTCAGAAAGATGTGGTGTCACAATTATGACCTCGAGCTACAGTCATACAAATACCACATAGGTGCCAACACCCTAAATATGGAGATGATAATAAGGGATCTATGGACAAATGTGGATCGTCATCTCTACTTCCAGAAACACATTCACAAAGTGGTCAGAAAATTATGCTATGTGTTCCCACAAACTGCCAAGGTCTTTGCATGTAGGTCAAAGGAGGTTCCCTCTACTCATCAGTCATCAGACCCATCAGAGAGTACCACAATACACTTGCGATGAATCTGACTAGGCACCTTCAGCAGCTGGAAAGGCCACTGAAGTACCTCAACAAGAGGATTACTGGTCTCAAACAGTTGCCCCATGCAACAAGACTGAATTTAACTCAATCTGTACTCTGTTGCATACTGTCTACTCAGGAGATCTCTGCCCAATAGACAGGTCCATGTCATGGCAACACTCAGATCTGCCCTGAGTTACAGCTCAATGGCACTACATATAAAGACCCAGCTGATATTGCCAACATCCTGGCAGATAGGATCAGTGTTAACTTTACCCCCCCTCTCACCCATGAAAGAGCACATCTCTAAAATGGAAGACTGCAAAGTTGCTGTCATCACGGCTGGACAGGTAAAAAACACTCTCCAAAGCCAGTATCACAGCATCCATGGGACCAGATAACTTTCCAGACTGTGTTCTACACAAACTACAGAATGAACAGGCACCACACTGACATACCATCTTCAGTCAATGCCTCACCTCAGGCTTTGTGCCTGCTGAATGGTGCACAGTGACAGTTATCCCACTACACAAGGGTGGAGACACCATGGACCCCAGGAACTAGCACCCCATTAGCCTAATGAGCCTGCTGTTCAAGGCCATGGAATGTATCATCATACAACTTATAAAAAAAGACATTGGTAATCTCCAAACTCTGGACCACAACCATGTTGGGTTTGCAAAATGCAGATCATGTCTCCTAAACCTGATAGATGACATTGAAGCAGTCACCAGAACCGTAGATAAGGGTAAGGTGGTTTGCACAGCCTATGTAGATCTTGCCACGGCTTTCAACACCATCCCACACTTTGGAATTATAGATAAACCCACTAAGCTAGGTATAAATTGCTATGTCACAAGATGGGTTGCCAACTGGCTTACTGACAGAACACACACTGTGAAAGTAGCAGACTCCAAGTATGACTTTGGACCAGTGACGAGTGCAGTACCACAGGGTCCAGTCCTGGGTCCTGCCCTGTTTTGTATCTACTTCCCTGAAGTAAACTTTAACATGGACGGTCTGTGGCTAATGAAGTTTCCAGATGACTGCAAACTAGGAGCCATAATTGTAAATACTAAAGATGTGGATATCCTACAAAAGGGCCTCACTGAGACAGATGGCTGGTATCAAAGCCATGGCCTCAAGCTCAATGCCAAAAAGTGCATTGTCATCCCCTTTGGTAAAAACTCTGTAGCCATGAACTACAACATAGGCGGTAGTATACTTAACACTGAAAGTGTGATAAGAGACCTTGGGTCACAGGTGGACAGTGGACACACCTGTGATAATCATATCCCCACAGCAGTCAGAAAATCCTTCTATGTGGCACACCTCATCACAAAATGTGACTCATGCAGAATAGAAGAGGACATTGTTCCCCTCTACTCATCACTCACTAGTTCCATAATAGAGTAAAACATCCCTTTTGCTATGTACCTCACAAGACATCTACAACAACTGGAAAGCCTGCAGCAATACCTCACAAAGAGAATTAGCAGCCTGAAATACATGCCATACACAGACCATCTCAAAATGGTCCAGCTGTACTCTCTCGCATATCGCCTACTCAGAGGTGATCTCTGACTAACATACAAAGCTATGTCAAACACAGAGCTGTTGAACATGCATCATGTAAAACACTCATAATCCCTCTGATCTTCGGCCCCAAAACCACGAGTGAAATCCAAAAGGAAGGGGTGTATCCATTTACCTTATGGATGCCTACACCTTCAGGTTAGTGGCACAGCATGAGGCCTTGGAGACCATGCAAGTGCAACTAACATTGGGCAAAGCTGCTTATCAGATTGTAGCCTGCTACAGATCACCTACCTTGTCTCAGGAACCTCACTCAGTATTGCTGAGAACAGTGGAAAATATAAAGCTCCTATCAAACACCGTTATATGAGGAGATTACAACTACCCAAACATTGAATGGGAGAATTAGTCATGTACAATGTCCTTTGCCCAATGTTTCCTAGAGTAAAAACTCAAATGCCCTGGAACAGCTGGTCACCATGCCCACTAGAGGTGACAACATACTGGACCTGATCATCACCAACATGGGGTACCAGTGTTCCACAACAGAGATAAACCCCTTGCTGGTAATATCAGATCATAAAGTAATCACACTGGACATCCATACCCCCCCCCAGTCAAGGAAACCACTGTGAAGATATTTTCAAAAGCAAACTGCACACTTCCCAAGAACAAAGTGGAAAGTTCCAAAGCCCCCTTGCTATAGGATAATGCTATACAATCTGCCGAATCATTTACAAGTGCATTCTATGAGCATCTACAGGGATGCATGGATCGAGACATCCCAAATAAAACCAAGATGCACTCCTCCAAAAATAAGAAACCAATCTGGTGGTCATCGCCCATAAATAAGCTATACAACAGAAGGAGGAAATGAATACATGATAGAGCAAACTTCACAAAAGGAAAGGCATCACTGATCATTATTAGGAAGACACAATGATCACTCATAAAATAATCCAAGACCAGTTTCTAAAGACAAATCGCCAAGGAATGTAAGAATAACAACCACAAAGCCTTCATTAGCTATACCAAACATTAAGGTGGCAACTTCCAAATATGCTGTCAGCTACTGAAAAATGGCAATAAATACACTGAACCAACTTACATTGCCCACATCCTGGGGGACAAGTTCAGTGCAAACTCCCCCCATCACCCCCAAAAGGGCCTGTGTCCATCCCAGAAAAATGCAGAGCCCCAAACTTCATGGACATGCAGGTAAAGAAAGCCCTCTCCAAAGCTTAGAACACAGCATCGATGGGACTGGATGGTGTCCCAAGCTGTGTCTTACACCAGCCCCAAAAGGAACTACACCCTCACCTACATTCACTGTCCAGACTCAACCTTACCACAGGCTATGTACCCAAAGAATGGCATACACCAACAGTCATCCAGCTCCACAAAGGGGGTGCCACAACAGAACCTGGAAACCATTTCCCTATAGGTCTACTCAGCCTGGTCTGCAAAGCTATGGAGCAAATTATCATGGAACCCATAAACAGAGACATTGGGGACCTCCTGACACTGGACTCTACCCAACTTGGCCTTGTTAAAGGCAGATCCTGCCTCCTAAACCTAGTTGACTTATTTGAAACAGTTATCAAGGACATAGATGGAGGTGAAAGTAGTCCACACAGCCCACCTGGACCTCACTAAGGACTTTCAACACTATTCCCCACACTGTCATCATAGACAAGCTTACCAGCTTGAACATTAACAGCTATGTCACAGGATGGGTGGCCAACTGGCTCACAGATCAAACACACATGTTCAGAGTTGCGGGTACCATGTCTGACTCTAAACCAGTCACAAATGGCATCCCACAGGTCTTGGTCCTGGGACCCCACCTGTTCAGTAGATACTGCTCAGAAGTACAGGCAAGCATGGGAGAAGAATGGCTGAACAAGTTTGCAGATGACTGCTAACTGTGGTCCATAATCGACTCTACGGCTAACACAGACATCCTCCAGAAGGGTCTTACAGAGACAGATACCTGGTGTCAAAACAATGCCCTCAAGCAGAATGTCAAAGAATGCATAGTCATCCCCTTTGGATAAAACAAAGTGCACACAAATTACCACATAGGTGGTATTCCAGTATGTACGGAGAAAGTAATTATGGCCCTGGGGGTAGATAGTAAACTCTCCTTTGATGATCACATGGCCAAAGTGTTTAGAAATTCCTTCTATGTAGCCCACCTAATGTCACCTAATGTAACCCACTTTGTCTAGTCTGATGATGTCACCATCCTACAAATATACCTGTGGAAAAGCGAATTCTTAGTAATGTGTATAGCGTGCCATGTTAATGTGCATTCCTCTAGTATCATAAAGTAGTTAGGTCAGGGTTTGAGTCCTGCACTTGACAACTCTGTGCTTGTGTGTGATCTCCTTACAGAAGAGCAACCTTTTTGGAGACTACTAAAACACCTTAAAAGTGGTATACTCATCTTTGTCAAGTCTGATGATGTCACCATGCTACAAATATACCTGTGGAAAAAGGAGCTCCCAATAATGTGTATAGAGTGTTGTGTTAAGGCATGCTGTTCTAGTAGCATAAAGTAGTTAGGTAGGGGTTTGAATTCTGCACTTGACAACTGTGTGATCTCCTTGGAGTGGAGCAACCTTTTTGGAGACTACTAAAACACCTTAAAAGTGCTATACTTATCTTTGTCAAGTCTGATGATGTCACCATCCTACAAATATACCTGTGGAAAGGAAATCGCCTGATAATGTGTATAGCATGCCATGTTAATGTGTACTGCTCTATTATCATTAACTAATTAGTTAGGGGTTTGAATCCTGCACTTGGTGAGTGTGTGCTCTATGTGTGTGACACTGTTGGTCAATGTATTGTGGGTTTTGCTTTTACTACTGTATGACAACAGCATGTGCATTGCACGTCAGGTAGCTGTGTGGCAAATACATATATGTACAGGTGACCTCAATTATTTCATAGGTGGGAACCCTGCTTTCTCCATGAACACATCTGTTATCTTTGCCAGAGTGTGCTGCCGTTTTCCAGACCTTAGGTCACATCTGTATGCTTGGGACAAGCCCAGCCACTGCAGTAATACCTAGCCTAGGTCATCCGTGTCACACACACTCATTACGGTTTCTATTGAATAGTGTGAGTGAGAGTTTATGCCTGAGCTATATTTCAGACCTGTTCAAATGCAGCAAAGTCTGCCAATGATGGCTATTCATTATAGGTGTACAACAACCTTTGTGGATATGCATGCAGACCACATATTTCTTATGCGATCCACCGAGGGATTTCAAAATACCTTTGGAAATGTGATTACCAAAGGAGAGATGATGTAACACTTGGCTGTATGTACACATCGGTACCTGTTCAACATGTTGGGGGCTACTATCTATGTAGTACTGTGGGGATACTATGTTTTGTAAAAGTGTATGACTATGCTTTAGTTGGCTTATAGCTTTACAGCATGGGTTTGACAACAGGTATCTGTCTCTATGATACCCTTGTGGAGGATGTGTGTGTCATCTGGATAATGCATTTTAGGCCACAATATGCATTTCTAGACATGGACGGACATATCCCTACTGTGTTTGCTTGTACCTAAGAGAGCTATATGCCAAACAGGAGTGGTCCCAGGAATGGGTGCAGGTGAATACCACTGGTTACTGGCATAATATAATACCTGAAGGATCCAAATGTTACTGTGTGTCCTACATCTGTGTGTCAGTTGTCAAGGCTGTTGAGGTTATGTATACTACCAGAATGCAAACTAATGACAGATAGTAACAGTATCACCCACAGCACAGTGTCAAACCATGTCATGGTACCCAAATTCCAAGATGTGTGTAGTACAATGCATACTGGCCACCATTAGAAACTATGGAGTGTTAACACTGTGTAATACAGGGCATGTCACCCTGCCCATGTGTCCACTATGCACGTACATGCAGACAGTGCACCTCCACCATGTTCACAAATGTACACCTGCAAATATATGCTGCACACATCCCACACGTACTGTCCACTCTCTAACACATGCTGCCAATACTACACACATCAGCCAAGTGGCACGTGGGCGGACAATACACTATTGGAATTAACACTGGTGTAAACAATACTACATTGACAATCATAGCTTTAATGCATCATGCCTGCTCAGCTACACCTTCAAGGATATCATTACACTTCACTGCTGACAACATGCTAACATTGCTATACTGCTATAAAGTCACCCTGTGCATCAGCAGCATGTTAGCCTGTTCCTGCATCAATGTTACAGATGACAGGAGGTGGCACAGGTTTCATCATATGCACAGGGTGTGTGGTTGGTTTGCCAGAGGCCTACATTGAGCTATAAAATCGACATGTGTGTGTGTGTGTGTGTGTGTGTGTGTGTGTGTGTGTGTGTGTGTGTGTGTGTGAGGGCCAAGAGTACTGCTATGGGCCAATGTTGATGTAATGTGTGCGGGTATGTGTTAGCCCTAGGTGTCTGGTTTATGTCTGTGTGAGTCTGCATGCACACAGTTCCACCATGTGACTGCCATATACAGGGATTTGTGGGACAGCCACAGACTGTGCCTGCCAGTCTTTACAGATCACCGTCTCTGGCCACTGATATGGTACCTGTGCCTGGCAGGGGTGCTACTGACAGTATGAGGTACTAAGCCAGACTGGGTACTATCCTCAGAGGTAGACAGATGTACACTGGACCCAGGTCCCTGCTGGGACTGGCCAGAGCCATGTGCACTTGGTCTTCTAGGACGGTCTATGGACAGCCCACCCCTATCATTGTTGGGGCTGTACTGGCACTAAAGGAGCGGCTGTGACTTGAGGGATGTCTGCGGTGACTGCCAGCTGCTGATGTTGCTGGCATACATCCACGTCAACGTCTCAACCATTCTGCAATGGCCTGACACATGGACATGACATTGTGGAGGACATCTAATGTCTCACCCCAATGCCTATCAGTGACCTCAGTGTAATTACAGATGGCACCTGCTAGGTCATGGATACTGTCATTTAAAGCTGTGTTATGTGCCCTCTGTGCCCTTAGTCCCTGTCTGGTGTACCATTTCATACGTGCCTGTGCCTCCATGACAGCCTGGAACATGTGTGAGGTTGTAAGACCTGTGGCACGTCTGCCAGGGGCATGATGACCAGCAGTGCTCTGACTAGAACCCCATGGACATCTGTCTACGTGGTACCATTCCAGACATCTGGGTATGGCTGCTGTGTCGGGATGCATGTGCCATAGATACCACACTGTCCTGGCCAATACCGGCTGTACACTGTCCCTCAGCTAAGGGCATTGGTGATGGATGTATTGGCAGTATGACTGTGTGCATGGATGGGGTGGACACTTGTGTACTGTCAATTGGTGGCCCAATGATAGACCCTGGCAAACATGCCTGTGCCTCAACACACTTATCCTCATTATCACTATTTGTGTCAGTGACATCAGGTTCCCTGCTGCAGTGAACCAGCCCAATCTCAGCACCTGTGAGAGGAAGACAGGAAACACACTTTACAACCTGTACATGATGTCGGAACACATGCACACATGCACACATGCACAAATGAACACATGAACACATGCACACATGCACACATGAACACATGCAAACATGCACACATGTGCACATGCACACATGAACACATGCACACATGAACACATGAACACATGCACACATGCACACACACACATGCACACATGCACACATGAACACATGAACACATGCAAACATGAACACATGCACACAAATACACTCCTCACTAAAGCAGACACACACACACGCACACACACACACACACACACACACACACACACACACACACACACACACACACACCATCAGCAACCCAGAACATACTCAATAGCGGTTGATAGTGGGATACAGTATCACAAGCCAAACAGTCATATCACACGTGTCAGCATGCAGGACATGTGTTGCTCAACAGCATGCAGTGCCAGTGTTGACAGTCCTTGCTAATAACAGTATACATGGCTTTGATGCATGTGTGTTGTTGTTCAGTGATTGGCCTCACCCTGGAACGCAATGTGTACATGGACACAACATCGCTGTGCAAGTTCTAAAAGCTCTTCAATGTCCTGTGCACCATCGCTCACAGGTATACATACCATGGCTGGATGTGTATCTGTGTGTTACATAGATATCCATTTCTGATTAGAGTGTCTGTGTCTTTAGCAGATAATTGCGGACACAGGTTTAGCTCATGCATGCTATGTATACACACAGGATGAGTGGTGCATGTATACCTGATGGAATACCATTGCTCAACATAACCATTGTAAGGGAGACTGCTAGGAAGGTGCTTGGTGTGACATGTGGACAGAGGAAGGAGGACAAGGAGACATGGTGGTGGAATGAGGAAGTACAGGAGAGTATACAGAGGAAGAGGCTGGCGAAGAAGAAGTGGGATTGTCAAAGAGATGAAGAAAGTAGACATAAATATAAGGAGATGAAGCGTATGGCAAAGAGAGAGATGGTGAAGGCTAAGGATAAGGCATATAGAGAGTTGTATGAGAGATTGGACACTAAAGAGGGAGAAAAGGACCTGTACCGATTGGCTAGACAGAGGGACAGGGCTGGCAAAGATGTGCAACAGGTAAGGGTGATAAAGGACAGTGAGGGAAACGTACTCACAAGTGAGGAGAGTGTGTTGTGTAGATGGAAAGAGCACTTTGAAGGGCTGATGAATGAAGAGAATGAGAGAGAGAGAAGGTTGGATGATGTGGGGATAGTGAATCAGGAAGTGAAGCAGATTAGCAAGGAGGAAGTAAGGACAGCTATGAAGAGGATGAAGAATGGAAAGGCTGTTGGCCCAGATGACATACCAGTGGAAGCATGGAGGTGCTTAGGAGAAATGGCAGTGGAATTTTTAACCAGATTGTTTAATGACATTTTGGAAAGTCAGAGGATGCCTGAGGAGTGGAGAAAAAGTGTTTTGGTACCTATCTTTAAGAATAAGGGTGATGTGAAGAGCTGCAGTAACTACAGAGGGATAAAATTGATCAGTCACAGCTTGAAGTTATGGGAAAGAGTAGTGGAAGCTAGGTTAAGAAGGGAGGTGATGATTAGTGATCAGCAGTACGGTTTCATGCCAGGAAAGAGCACTACAGATGCAATATTTGCTCTGAGAGTGTTGTTGGAGAAATACAGAGAAGGTCAGAAGGAGTTGCATTGTGTCTTTGTGGACTTAGAGAAAGCATATGACAGGGTACCTAGGGAGGAGTTGTGGTATTGTATGAGGAAGTTGGGATTGACAGAGAAGTATGTAAGAGTGGTACAGGATATGTACAAGGGTAGTGTGACATTGTTGAGGACTGCGATGGGAGTGACAGATACATTTAAGGTGGAGGTGGGATTACATCAAGGATCAGCTCTGAGCCCTTTCTTATTTGCAGTGGTGATGGACAGGTTTACAGATGAGATTAGACAGGAGGCCCCATGGACTATGATGTTTGCAGATGCATTGTGATATGTATTGAGAGTAGGGACCAGGTTGAGGAGACCCTGGAGAGGTAGAAATATGCTTTAGAGAGGAGAGGAATGAATGTCAGCAGGGCTAAAACAGAATATATGTGTGTAAATGAGAGGAAGGGTAGAGGAATGGTGAGGATTCAGGGAGTAGAATTGGTAAAGGTGGATGAGTTTAAGTACTTGGGATCAGCAGTTCAGAGTAATGGTGAGTGTGGAAGAGAGGTGAAGAAGAGAGTACAGGCAGGGTGGAATGGGTGGAGAAGAGTGTCAGGAGTGATTTGTGACAGACGGGTACCAGTAAGAGTGAAAGGGAAGGTCTACAAGAGGGTAGTGAGACCAGCTATGTTATATGGGTTGGAGACGGTAGCATTGTCGAAAAGGCAGGAGTCAAAGCTGGATGTGGCAGAGTTAAAGATGTTAAGATTTGCACTGGGTGTGACTAGGATGGACAGGATTAGGAATCAGTATATTAGAGGGTCAGCTCAGGTTGGACAGTTTGGAGACAAAGCAAGAGAGGTGAGATTGCATTGGTTTGGACATGTTCTGAGGAGGGATGCTGGGTATATTGGGAAAAGGATGCTAAGGATGGACCTGCCAGGTATGAGGAAAAGAGGAAGGCCTAAGATGAGGTTTATGGATGTGGTGAGAGAGGACATACAGGTGGTTGGTGTGAAAGAGCATGAAGCAGAGGATAGGAAAAAATGGAAACAGATGATCCACTGTGGTGACCCCTAATGGGAACAGCCGAAAGAAGATGAACATATCCATTGTACAGTGGTTATGGTGAGTGTAGAACATATCATGGACATGTCAGTGCCAGCCATGACATGGCATGCTACATCACACCTGCAACCTTAAACATCACACATACGCAATGTGTGTCATGTGACTTATACAGTCAATAGCATTACAACATTACATATATGTGTCACTTTGTGCAAACGGTGATTGCTATGCATGTTGTGTATAGATGCATATGTTTGCACACACAACATTGAGGTGTATAGCAATGAATGCTATGTGTAGTACTGTGGTTACTGTAACTGGATGGGTGTAGTACCATGAGCCATCATCATGCAGCATCATGTGGTCACTCAAGGCTACTAATGTGTAATAGACTGGCAACTATCATGCTGTACCTGAACTGCAGTACCGTGGCTACATTCACCATTTCACAGACAGTTGTTACATGGGTTTGTAAGGTGCCCAACAGGGAGCATTGCCTAACATGAATGTGTTGTGTGTTGAAGAGTGTCACACTGCCACATGATAGGCCTCTACCCCTCAGGTATATTATGTGTGCTGTGTGGATGTCATTTGGGATACTGGAGTGTGACCTTACAGTGGGTGTCTGAATACGCCATGTGTAGCATATTAACGTGCACTCCATATGACAAAGTTGTGTATGTTGTGTGCATGTGTATCGACTCTGCTTATCCAATGTCCACTACAGTGTAGCCACAATTGTTTGGGATGCTCTGTGTATTGCATGTGTTTGAGGCAGCTACTCGTGTTACTGAGATGTGCATAGCCTCACAGCAAACATGCACAGCATGCATTATGCGTAGGTGTGTTACATGTGTCCATGGCCTACACCTCACCTATGACATGCACATGTTATTTGCATTATTAAATGTAGAACACTCACCAGCATGGGTCTGCTGCCTTCTGTCACACCAGAGGGACCTACAAGGATATGAGGCAGTTTGTCAGTGGCAACAACTGTGGCATTGCTACTGTGGGTTTGCAATCTTACAATAGTACAACAGTTGACAGTCACAGGCCTACAGATTATGTTCCAAATTATCAGTATTGCACAACACCAGGCTCCACATCTTCTAACTACACAGTACACATCTCACATATGCATGATCTACCAATCGAGGTAACAGTAGTCTACAGATATGCCATGTTACCTGCATGCTCCATGTGAATTTGCTGGGTGGCTCAGGCCTCCATGATGATACATGTGTGCTGTTGTTGTTGTTGGCCAGGAGCCACCAGGCTCAGGAGCAGCTCCTCCACTGTGGTGAGGGTGGAGGGATGGATGGTTACCCACTACCTGTGGCAAGCTGTTGTCTATGGACATCAGACGCATGCTGCCGGACATGTCTAAGTAAATCACTGCAGTGATGGCGTACCTGCTCATATGTCCGGTTATGCATGCTTATGTCATTTACCCTACAGACAACATCTTGCCACAGTGCAGTCCACTCATGCTGGTCCTGGCTGGTTCTGGAGAAAAGCAGGGTGTAGTGCTGAACCAGACTGGTTGTTATTATTTCATCCTCAGCTGGACTATAGGTAGGGTTACGATGGTGGGCCATGACCCTGGAAGACAATGAAACAATATGTGTGAGCAAGTCATGTGGCACACTTAACATTCTAAAGTACAGATATCACTGAACTGCCATATGTAGCAACCTACTGGCTGTCAGAGGATACACACTTTCAATACCATATATCAGTAATCAACCCACAACTGCCTGACAGTGCCTGGCACGCTCTATATATTAAACCATGTTCTGCACAGCAACAAAGAGAAACCAGTATGTAAGACTATACAACAGTACATGGCACACTGTATGTGACACAATGCACCACCTAGCCACAGGAGGTATATATCAAGCTAATGCATAAAGAAATATGTCATCCATTGCAATGATTGTAAAGTCCAGTTACAGTATTACCAGTATACCACACTAGTTGTTGATGGCAAACCCCTTCCTAATATATGTGCACATTCGTGAATATAGGTGGCATACTGCTGTACTAGACTATACATGTTGCTAGATACATACCTATATCCTGTAACACACATATGACCAAGGGCATGTTACAGGCATACCCACACACACACATCAGACGTACATACAAGATACAAAGGTATGGCAACCCAGATGAGCTTTACCTGTGTACCATACAGTACTGTGTGTCAGTACTTACAAAACCTTATGCGTGAGGTATGTAATCTGTGAGGACTACAGGGAACACAGAAAACAGTGGTTCCAAGAAATGTGGACATACACCATACTGTGTTGTTTAGGCCTACAGCTTCAGGTAGTACTATAGTTCATACGGGATATGGATTCACCAGCAGTACCAATCAATAAACATACATGTACTGCTTTAGCCTACAATGGCACACCCCAGTTAACACCAAGGGACTACGTCAGACCGTATGCCATACTGCTTTTTCTGCCTAGCAATAGCATACACATATTTTGCTGGGATCAGAGCTAGGACACAAAATACCATGACAGAAACAGTTTCCCATTAAGCTATCACACATATACACAACTTTGACACATTCACCAACACATTCACCGTCACACTCAGTCAACCTCACATAGCAATTATTACAAGTACATGTGGGTGTTTATCGGTTCATAGGTAGGTAATAGACTATTGGCCCTAGGGCCTATAGAAGCCTAGCCATGCGATACCCTGGCCTTTGACACCCATGTAATTTAATTTCATGTGCCCCTGTCAAGCAGAGCCACAGAGGTGATTCCCAGGGTGTATTTCCTATCTCCCATCCAATCATCAGGATTATCCATGACGACTGCTAATGAGGAGCTTTGTTTGCTATTGATAGGTAGTTTGTCCCAGAGTATGGGATGTCTCTGAGATAGGGATCTATCCCTCCAGCATGTTCTGTTTTTTGAGGTGACAAGGTTTAGGTCCCTAGAGTGTGTAGCTCATAGGGACTGTGATCTGTTTATGTGGAGCATGTCCAACAGCTCTGGGTTTGACATAGCTTTGTATGTTAGGCAGAGGTCACCTCTGGGTAGGCTGTATGCGACACAGACTAGCTGTGGTTTTGTGAGACAGTCTGCATAAGGCATCTGGTTGAGGCCGGTAATACTCTTTGTGAGGTATGTCGGTGGCCTTTCCAGTTGCTGTAGATGTCTTGTGAGGTGCATACCAAAAGGGGCATTGTATTCTATAATGGGTTTTATGAGTGATGAGTAGAGGGAAACACTGATCTCTTTTTCCCTGGATGACACACCTTTTGTGATGGGGTGTGACACGTAGACAGATTACATGACTAGTCTGGCACTGTGATTATCAATGGTGAGACTATGGTCCACCTGAGTCCCATGGTCTCTTATCACACTTTCGGTGTTAAGTAGACTACCACCTATGTGGTAGTACATGGGTACAGAGTTTTTACCAAAAGGGATGCCAATGCATTTTCGACATTGAGCTTAAGGCCATGACTATGTCACCAGGCATCTTTCGCAGTAAATATAACCCTCTCTCTCTGTATATATATATATATATATATATATATATATATATATATATATATACACACATACATATAAACATCCATTGGTGTACATATAGATATACATATAAGCACATATACAGTCCACCTTTCATGGTGGGAATATCAGTTATGCGAAGGTTGTGAGGTATACAGTTATGCAATAATATTGCACAGTCTTGTGTGGAATGCATTGAAGGTGTTCTCAGCCCATGCAGCTTTAGCAGGCTTCACTGGCTGCAACACTGCAAACCTAACAAATCATACCCACTGCGTTTAACCACCACACGTCATATACCAGCACTGTATGCTGTCTTGTTTGCCACACACTACAACCTACATAGAAATATGCACATAACAACCTTCACCAACATATATATGTCCACCCTTCACAAATAGTTGCAGTATGTCCCTTGCTTTATGCACATGTACAGATGCTAATATATCTGACACAGAAAGATCTCTCCCTATGTGTGTACCATACACACACAAGGTTCAGACTGTTGTAAGTCCGTGGACCTCATGGCTGTCCTGTTGGGCCTTGCTGCAACATGAACAGGTGTCACATGTGAGCACACAGTAATATTAGAGGGTGTATATATAGCTGCAAATGCTAGCTTAGCATACTAGCCTGGTACAGCAGTTGCCAATGCTAAGCTAGACGTTAATATGACTATCATGCATGTGTTACTCTGTTACATCCATGTTTATATAGCTGTATGCACTACTCCCCCAAACAGCCATTGTACACACTACTGTACAGAACACAGATAACATGGATCAGATGTTTGACATTTAATGCTGAGCTACATATGTCACAGTTATGTCCCACTGCACACAGCTACACACTGATTTGTCCATGGCAGTAGTTATGCAGGAAATCTGTGCATAGATATGTACTGCTGCCACATATGGATGTCTCAAAGTATGTAGAGTACTCCTCAGAAACATCTACTGCATGCCAGTAAATACATATCTGTTACATACCTTTCCTTTGTATGTGTTTGTAGTTTTCAGTTCCGTGTGTCTTTTATTTTATTTTTTTTTTTTTTTTCTGTTGATGTTGATGTTGATGTGGGTGGGTGTGTGTCTGTCTGTCTCTCTCTCTCTGTCTTTAGCTGCAGTGGAATGATTGAATGTGTGGACAGCAAGTACAGCCTGCTTTTATAGGTATCTGCACATGTGCATGTGATGGCCGGTGCACCAATTGGTGGCCACCATTTGGTAATTGCATGCCGCCTGCTGTGTGGTAATTGCAGTACTCACTGTCATAGCAACCCAATGCTATACATTGCTAAGTCAGGTAGGTGTAGCCCTTTCAGCTTTCCAAAGTGGGGCCCATGCTTGTTTGCTGTGGACACCGTTGTTTAAGTCAGAAGGTTGGTATATGTCTTATATCTGAAGCCAGGGGTATAGCCAGTGATTTAAATGTTGTACTCAGACCTGAATGTTGCCACTTCCAGTAGACAGTTGTCAGTGTAGAATTGTACTCACCCCTACAAATGCTAACACAAGATACATGGGAGTATGTAGTTTCTTTTCTACTTATACAATTAACTGCCATACATAAGTAGTTATTGAAATGTATTCATTTGGCACATGAACTGTTTGTGAACTACTATACTGTGAATATTAATGTACTCACTTCTGCAAAGTTTGTGCTTTTTTATTGTTGACATTAGCACAGGATGCTCAAGAAAACTAGACAATGCCAATACTGAGTATGCCTACCTACATCCTTGGTGGACCCTGAACACACAGGTATATTGTACATTTGGGTGGGGATTGTCCTGCTATGATACTGTGTGGGGGTTGTAAAGTGCTGCTGTAACATTATTTACTGCTAGAAGGTCTGGTTCTGTTATCACAGTCATGTAATGCAATTCCACAACAACTGCTGGTAAAGTTCCACAGAACAGGTTTTGTGTGATGGCATTCCTGTCTTTCCTTTACATTCACTCATTCAGATGCGTGATATATCTATTTCAGCGACAACCTGCTGTATATCTACTGTGGCTTAGTGGTACTTCATGCAATCTAGTGTGTCCAAGGTCTGGGGTTCGAGACCGACAGAGGTGTTTTATTTTGCTGCTGAGCAGAACAAGGGCCCTCACATGCAGGGTGACTAAGTCACTTTTAAGCAGTTGTAAGTGGGTTTGCGTGAAACTTAGCAATACTTAGCTAAGCACACACTCACGCAAACCCGCTAACTACTGCTTAAAAGTGCTTACTCCCGCTAACCCATGCGCTCATTTCTTTGAAAGAAAAGAAAATGGGGAGATAGGAAAGTGGTGAAAAAAGGGCACAATGAGGGAAAGACAGTAAGGAAAACAGCTTGGGATGTGAGGATGGGTGTAGGGAAGGTCCATTGCTGCCCATTTCTTTAACAGCAACAGCTGTGCATATGCAGTAAATTTGGAGGCAAATATGAAACCTTCCACTCCTGAGAGAAGGGTGAGGACAACAAAGTATGTTGTACTGCCAATTAAATATCAGTTTATGTGTCCAGTGGACAAGTGTGCAAAATGGGCAGCTATGTATGGGGCGTAATTTTTTTTGGGAGCAGATTGCCCCCTTTTTTTTTAGGTGAGAGTGGAATGTTGGGTAGGTGAAGTAGGTATATTTGGGGAGGTAGGTTGGGGAGGTAAACAGACAAGACAAACAAGATGCATACAGGGGCAGAATATGACACATGTGGTGGGTGAACACCATTGACGGGGAAGGATGTTTGGAAATCGCAAGCCCATGAGCCCACAGATGGCAACAGTGGAACTGAGATCCTCACCCATGGGCAGTCACCACTGCACCTTCACAGCCCAGAGTGTGGCTTTGCTTGGGGCTGCGTAGGAGGGGCAGGCTCACCCATGAGTTGTGCCACTCGTGCCTTAAACTGACTGAATGCTCGATCTCCCTACGCACCACAGCCCAGACCATTCGGAGGATGATAGGTGGACCTCCTCCAGCCACGCTTGCACAAGGGGGATGAGCCCCATCCCCTGCATTGCTTCCACCCAAAGGTGGCATAAGGCCAATGGAGGAGGAGGTCCCGGGCTGGGCACGGGACCTGTTGGTGCCAGGTGCCATCGCCAGCTGAGGTGGGACAGGTGGGTCCGCTGGGACCGCCTTCCCATACATTCTATGTTTAGGAGGATTTAATGACGATATGGGTTGGTAACAACCAACAGCATTCCAAATTAATTGTAACAGCATGCAGTAGTATTCCCATTAACCCAACACACCAGAGTTCCAACAGTTGAACAGCAAGCATAACACATGCATATACAGACCAACAGTGGACATTCCAACAGCATGCAGGATTGATTGATGGCAACAGGCCACCAAGATTGTGGTATTTGAACAGGGCACATGCATCAAAGTAAATGCAGATATTTATACAGCAATAGGACATATGTCCCAACAAATGTTTTGAGATTAGACATATAAGCAGAAAAAACAGCAAACCTTGAGTCCTGGAATTATTCAGAAAGACTTTAATAATTGTTAACAAGACCAAACAAACGGACAGGACAATATGCTCCACGAACCAAAATACTAAGCGCTTTCACCCGCTCACATGGGGCATCATCAGAGTACAATATACGTTAAAAAGTCATCCCTTATATAGTGCATTCAGAATTAATTAACAAGTAATTAATCAATTAACTTAATCGATTTTTCTAAAGTTGACTATAACACGCTGTTACTTATCTTCCCAGATAGTGAACTGTTGGTTAACCACTACTTTTTACTTTACAATTATATTGAATTGGTTGAGTGTTCTACTACTGACAGATCAACAGGAAGAGAAATTTTTTTATTTGTAACAGCTGATACTAAGTTGCTGTGTTTATTTTTCCGTACTGTGACGAACTTATGATTTATTTTCACTAGATACTTCTTACCTAGTGATATAAAGAGCATTTTCATCTGGTGTTCTAAAGCTGACTGTAATACGTTGTCATTTATCTTACCTGATAGTGAACTGTTGTTCAACAACTACTTTTTACGTTATAATTTTATTGAACGGGTTGGCAGGCATTGGGCTTGCATTGAATTGTTTTAAAATAGATTCAACACATTTCCTGGCTTAAAAATGCAACGTTTACTACAGGAGCATCTTGAAATTACAAATAAACATATTCAGGCGCTGCATGAGCAACACAATAATCAGGGCAATGATGAAGAAATCCTGATTTCTGATACGCAGGAGCGGCTACTCACTTTACATTCTACACCTAACACAAGTATTCACAGACATAGAACCGTTGTTAGGCAACGATCTACAACACCCATCAGAAACGTGACGACGTCAGGGAATGTGGTTCCAACGTCAAATCCTATAATTAACCACAGAGAAGAACGCTATGGTGGTAGTAACAATGGACATTTATTGTCAGACATTCCTTCCACTCATAGTGTGGATTTGAAACAAATTTTGTTGCCCCCCTTATTGAAGAATAATGTGGCTTTTTCTAGAGACATGGGGTCCCTCAATTCACGGTTGGCTGAGTTTGAGAAGACATTAAAAGCCTTAAAATCCCTCCAAATGGACAATGCATTCTTAGAACGCTCACTTGAATTAAAACAAGTGCCAAAGGGTTTACGGATTTTTAAATTACCTCATGGTTTTGAGGAAGGTACTGCTATATTTAGTGACCTTTTATCTCTTTTTGATAGAGCTGGCCTTGATTTATTGAAATTAATCATACGCAACAACAGTGAGAAACTGAATATTTTAAATGAGAAGTTATGTCAGCTTGATAGAAATATTAAAGCAGACCTTTTATTTGAGCATAACAAATTTAGATTAGACAATATATTTAAGGACATGGACAGGTATGTGAATAAGGGACTCAATATAAAAAAACATAAAATAGAAAGAGACAGCCATGATTATAGGAACAACAAAGTTTACACACATTTTAAAGAATATAAGAACATGAAATATTACAAAGAAACCAAAAGGCATTACAGTCAGGACAAGCATTATCCAACGTCAGGTTTGGAACAAACTCACAGGTATAACACTAATAACAATAACAATGATTAATCAGAATCAGTTTTTTTAGATCAACCAGTGCTAAGGAGGTCAGAAAGAATAAGGGAAAGACAAGGGAGTCACAAATACCCCCCATACAAACATTACAACAAAGGGGAACAGAGAATGACCTCCTGGCACAGATAGAAGATTCTCATTCAGTGGTGGCCAACCAAGATCTTACAAATGATACTGTTAACAATCAAGATTTAGGTACTGTTTCAGTCTTAACTTATTTAGGTTTTAGTTTGTATAATTATACTAAACATAATTTTGGTAAGACTTATTTAGAATTGTTTAGTAAAGGTTTTAACTTTGTACCTTCGTTTCAATTGGACATTGGTAGTGTGTTGATTAATTTTAAATTATATACTAGAATGTTGAATTTAAAAATATTTTTTCATCAGACAAATACTATTAATATTGACAGTACATTTTTTACCCCCAAATGTCACAGCACTTTTATCCCCCCACAACATTACATAATTCAGATTTTTGAAAAACTTTGTGAAAATCGTTTCAGAAGAATTTTAAATAAGAAAACAGTCAGTAAATACAATCTGACCTTAGCAGAACAATTTTGTCTAAAAGAACTTACTAGTTCAGACCAATATAGGATTATGAAGCCGGACAAAGGGGGTGGTGTGGCCATTATGTTGAACACTGATTACTATGAAAGGATGACCAACTTACTTGATGATAATGATACTTATAAAAAAGTCACCAGATATGAAGTTAACAAAGCATATACCACAATTGATTGGTTGATTTATGATTATTTGATTGATGCCAGAATTGACCATGACATATTTAAATATATATCAGTGGAATTCCCTATTACACCTTCAATTTTCGGGATTCCAAAAATTCATAAGGACATACACCACCCCCCTTTTAGACCCATTGTGTCTGCTAAAGGCTCAAAAACTGAAGCACTAGTAGCTTATATAGATTTCAAATGTAAAGAGATTTTGAAAAGTATACCACATATTCTGAGAGACTCATGGCACTGCTTAGAATCGGTCAGAGAATTTTCAAAAAATTTTGATTTTAAGTCTAATTTCTTTATGGCCACAATAGATGTTGTCAATCTTTTCTCCGTTATTCCCCACGATAAGGGGATGGAGATGTTCGAAGATTGTCTTAATAAATACAATAGAATCAATTTTTCTGACAACCGTTTACTTGCTAGTATGCTTGAACTTGTTTTAGAAAATAATTTTGTGTACTTTAATAACAATTACTATATACAGAAGAAAGGTGTTGCTATGGGGGCAAGATGTGCCCCCATTTATGCTAATTTAGTTTTATCACAATGGGAATCTGACTGCATTTTTACTAGTATGTTTTGGAATAAGATTTTACTGTATTTGCATTATTTGGACGATATTTTAATTTTTGGGGGGGGATCTAAGGAGGAGTTTAACGATTTTATCACCTTTTTAGGAAAATCTACTATTTTTTTAAAATTTACTAGTCACATTTGTGATAACAATGTGGAATTCTTGGACATTAAACTTACTGTTGTTAACAACAAAATTGAATCAACTATATTTAGGAAGAAAACATATTCAAATTCGTTCTTACACTTCGACAGCTGTCATCCATTTCATCAAAAAAAGAATTTGGTCAAGGGCCAGATGGTCAGACTGTCTAGATTAATTAGTGATAATCAAGTGTTTAAATATGAACTGGATTTACTTATTAATATGTTTTTTGACAGAGGATATCCTCATGATTTAGTTTTTAATATTAGTAAAGAGGTGACAACTATGAGGTTGACCAAATACAAACCTATCATTAATTACGAAACATTAGAAGGAATTACTTCACATGTCTCCACTTTCAGGAATGATACATTTATAATTCCTTTTAACAACAGAACACAAGAGATTGTTAATTGTGTCCAAGAATTATGGACTAGTACTGTAGACACAAATGTGGAACTTTCTGGGATTCTAGGAGCGGTACCTAAATTTACATATAGTAAAGGCAAACATTTGAAAAATCCATTCGAGAACCATTCTAACAGTGAACAGTTGAGACATTCTAGGATGAGCAAATGTGGCTCATGCCATGTGTGTAGATTTATTTATGATGGTCCATACATTTCTATACACAACTATGGGAAAACTTTGAAATGTCCTGGTCACTGCAATTGCAATTCTAGTATGGTTTTTTATGTCGCAAAATGCACAGCATGTGAAGCTTTTTATATAGGGAAAACTATTAGAAAACTAAAAACACGTGTTACAGAACATCTAAGTGACATCAAAAGACATATATCTACAAACATGTTATTCAACCACAATACAACTTGTGATAATTTTAAAAGATTTCTGTTTTTTGTCATTGACAAGATACCATTCAATATACATAAAGGTGGAGATGACCAAACACTGTTAGAAGCCAAAGAATGTTTATGGCAACTCAGGCTTAATGCCTGTAAATGGCCTGGTCTTAATGAACATATAGCTATGTCTAGCATATTAAAACTAAGATCACAGTTTATATGAATTAAGTTTTACATTTACACAATTTTTATCTTTCATTTTAATGGTTTATTTATGTAAGTTTAGATTAATACTAGTACCTATTACCTAAACTCATGTTTTTAGAATCACATTTACTATATCCATTTCAGATCAATATTAATTTATATTTATTACACAATTTTTATATTTACTTAAAATTATATTTATATCATTATTCATATGTATTTATTTATATGTATTTTCATTTATATTTATATTATAAATTGTTATTTCTATATCTACACATATTTATATACATATTTTATATTTCAGACTATGTGTATTTAATTATTTTCATTTATTTTCATCTACTTCATTATATTGAATTAAATTAATACAACAATTATTAACATACATTTTACTATTTACACTTAGTTTTATTTAACACACTACACCTTTAGGTCTAACCTACAATACTTTACATTCTATATTTCATATTTTAAATATTTAAATATTTTTATCTTTATATTTAATGTGAGTATTTTTAAACATTGTATTTGAATGTATAATTGATTTTTACAATTATCAAATATACAAGATTTGTTCCAAACAACATTTCATCTTACATTTTAACTGTATTTTACCTTTAAGACTAGGAACACTTGCCTTGTAATTTCGATTAAGTTAATTGATTAATCGCTTGTTAATTGATTCTGAATGCACTATATAAGGGATGACTTTTTAACGTATATTGTACTCTGATGATGCCCCATGTGAGCGGGTGAAAGCGCTTAGTATTTTGGTTCATGGAGCATATTGTCCTGTCCGTTTGTTTGGTCTTGTTAATGATTATTGAGATTAGACATACCCATTGAGGTGTGGAATTGCATTGTTTATGCACATACAGTAGGGTGTAAAAAGATACCTCCATTAACAACTTATATATACTTATAGTTTACACTACATTCCTATTGACTGCAGGTATATATCCCCTACATGTATTATTACACTAGGCAATGTCCGTTAAATTGTGAAATGGGTTTTGTTAGCTCTTTATATACCTGATCTGTATCTGACATACAAACTGTCCAGGATGCAGATGTTACTGCTACGTATTTATATATTTTATTTATATTTATATATTTACATATCTGGATGTGTTCAGGTGACATTATCAGTTATATTTTAACAGCCCCCTACATTTCTAGCAGCACACTGACATTTCTGGGGAACACAATAACAAGCTACTCATGTGCCAGAGTAACCTGTGCATGCCGGCCATGAACCAACAGTTGAGGACTGTATATATGCTTAACAGCTACTGGCACTCCCTTCATCCACTTTAAATGGGCCTATGGGCCTACCCAAGTGTGGGTTGACATCAGTACTAAATACAATACTTAATACATCAGTACTATTTCTATAATGCAAGATTACTACAACATATCGAAGAAAGTGACACGGACACACTCCAGGAATTATACCTTTATTAATTACATTACACACTTTTCTAGAGGCTCTCTCATTTATTTGATATATCAGAGCATGCAGAAGACTTATTCAAGACATATTATACCTTTATTAATGGGTTACAACATTCTTTTTCAGGCTTTCTCATTTATTCTATATAACAGTACATGCAGAGAAGTTATTCAATACTTATTATACCTTTATTATTGGGCTACAATACTTTTTTTCATGCTCTCTCACTTATTTTATATAACAATACATGCAGAATAATTACTAACCTGCCTGGTGGCGCAGCATTAGCAGCCTATTTGCATAGGCTTGCTGATTCGCAGCACAGACACCTGCAGCTGTGAAGTGATATTGAGACATACCTATCCATAATATAGACTACGATAGCAATTCTTACATACTTCATTCCATGGCTACCTACTCAGTAGTGGGGCATTTTCCATCCCACGGGCCTCCTGTATCCACTGGTTCAGTCGGTCCTCCTTGCATCTCTTCAGGTCTGAGTAGTGGTGTCTGACCTGCTCACCAGTCCGAGGGATGCCTGTGGCACTGGTGAGATCATGAGCTAGACGGTTCCATGCTTCTGCTTTGTATTTGGTGCCCTGGAACTGGCCCTGCAGGAGTCTCTCAACATAATTATGGACAAGGAGCGAAACCATTACTTTTGACTCCTCAATGCCCCAACGTTGCGCTCGAAATCGAGACCCCTCTCCAACACCGGCCATGCTGACTGCAGATGGGAGCTACAATCAGTTATGGCAAGTATTCCCACCTATGGAGCTTAAATATGCCTCATTTCCTGCACTTATTTGTGATTGGCCGGTTTTGAAAAATGTCAGCTGAAAGCACACCTGCTTAGCAATGGGTAAACATCCATTGATATGTATGTGTGTGTTGAAAGTGCATGCATATGAAGCACTGTTATGGCTTAGTGGTTTAGTACTGTGGTGCACAGTATCCCGGGTTCAAGGCCTGCCATTGCTTTTTACTTTACTACTGGCCAGACCGGCTAGGAGGTGTGGCTGTGTTTAGCCGGCTTTGCTCAACTTAGCCCAATGTTGCTTGACGTTGCTCGACGTTGCCCGACATTGCCCGACGTTGTGCAAGTTAGCGCGGTGCACAGCTACACGCAAACATGTTTTGTTTGCGCTAGTTGGCGCAATGCGCAGCTCCGCGCAAAGCCATTGAGCTAGTTAAAGGAGTGCTAAGCTATGAGCGATTATACTTAAATGTGCTTAATACTGGTACACTTTGCTTAGCAGTGCTTCACATTGCTTAAGATACGTTACTTATTCATTCATCAGTATGCATAACCATTTCAACTTCTTATATGTATATAAAATATCGTTCACTACTACATAGGCCATTTCAATGCTTTTTACTAAAATTTAACAGATAAATGTCAGGAATTATTTTTATATACAGATTTCCTACAGAAAATAGAAAGGGGAGTGGTGGCACTCAAACCAGGAATGCCTCCTCTTTGTGAGAAAGCTCTACCACTCCACTATTGCTTTTTGGCTTAATTTGCATATAAGTTTCTTATTATCCTCTTTGATGTCTAAATTGCTAACTGTAGCTAAGCAATGGGCAAACCCGCGCAAACACGCACAAATACGGGCTGCTATATCGGAATAATAAAAAAAAATAAAAGTTTTACATTTTCTAATTATACAGGGGTTTAGAATGTGGGGGAGTGTAGTGTTGAGTATGTACACATTTGAGCGGACTCGCTCATGTCAGTTGACATTTGCCGATTGAGGGACTTGCAAGGGCATGGATTTTTGGACTGCTCTGCAGTCCGACATGCCCCCTGCACTCGTTCACACTCCGTGTTAGCTTTAGAGTTGAGTTAGCACGCCCTCATGAATATGCATGGCGTGCTGACGTCTTACTCTTAGGCTGCAGTTTCCATGTAAGACTAATTTAGTCTTACACGGAGGATTAGTGAATCCCGGGGAATGTCTGAGATGTCTGATATGTCTGAGATTCATAATTACGGTTTCTACTACCAGATGATTTCAGAATGATTTTACATTACTGTAGTTGTCATTCTTTCTATGCTAAAATAACTGTGGTTAAGAGCCAGTGTGTTACATTGACAAGATAAGTTTTGGTGAATGTGAACTTAAGATTGAATCAGAGGTTTTGAAAAAAAAAAATTTAAAGGAATTACTGATCACATTTAGCAGAAGTGGTTGCTAAGTTAAAAGACGAAAAGGACTTTTCTCCTACTAAAAAGTCTGCTTTTAAAGATAAATTAAATTTTAAAGGAAACAAACACTGACAGTTTTTTATTAACCCATTCAGTCGACTCTTATAGTATAACACAGATAATTGGAAGATTTTGTGGAGTAATGAAGATTTAAGTAAAACTGTAGCATAAAGACTAATTTTATCAAGAAAAAAAGATGAAATTTAAAAATTATTTTAGAAAGTAATGACAATATTATTTGTAGTAGATCTAAAACTAATGGAACTTTTCCATGTACTGGATGAACACAATACTGCTTTATGTTAACATCATCAAATGTCAAATCAGTCTGAGTGTATTGTGTCTTTAGCTTTATGCTCTTCTTGTCCTGCGTTTTATATCACAAAATCTACTAGAGATCTAGGTGAAAAAAATATGAGCATGTTTCAGTGACCAAACATAAAAATATGAGTAATACTTTACCAGAAAATTTAAATCAATTCATCATCATTCCCATTTTCTACATGGGGTCAGGGTATCATGTTAACTGTTTCCATCTCTCTTGATTTAATGCCACACTCCTGCCTTCTTTGACACTTATGTCTGATTGTCACAGATCTTTCATGCAATCAATCCACCTCTTTGCTGGATGTCCTTGTTTCCTCTTATCTTATTCCTGTCTATCCCAGATCTTCTTCACTAGATTGTCTTCTGCTTTTCTGCACGTGTCTGAACTACCATAATCTGTTCTCTTTGATCTTTTCTCCATTTGGAGCTACTTTGGCTTCTGTTCTTATGTCCTCATTTTTTCACCTGTCCCACATTTTGCATCCTACCACCCTTCTCAGGCACTTCATTTCCATCATCTCTTGGTTATTTATCTGCTCTGCCTTTACTGCCCACATTTATGGACCATACAGTAGTACTGTTCACACCATTGTCTTTACACCTTACTTTTCAGCTTCTTTGGCATTCTTCTGTCATATACTACACCTGAGATTCTATGCCAGTTGTCTGCAGTCCTTCTGATTCTAGCTTTGACCTCTTCTTTTAGACTTTCCTTCTCCTCAGCCACCCCTTCCAGATACTTGAAGCTATTAACCTGCTCCGCTATTTTCCTTTCTGTCTCAGTTCTGAACTACTTCTGATCCCCATTTGATGCCATTACAACTATTTTATCTGTACTTTGTTTCATCCCATGTGCCTTCAGTTTTGCATTTCATTCCCTTTGCCTTGCTCAGAGTCTGCCTGTAATGTCACATCATTCGCATCCAACAACTTTGTTTTTCTATCCCTCTGACCTGTTTGCTAATGTAGTCCATCACCAGTATGAATCAGCAGTGGACTTGGAGCTGAACCCTGGTGTACACCTACACCTGGGAACCCCTCTGTGAGGCCAGACACTGTTCGTACTTGAGTAATTGGGTCCTTGTACATAGCCTGCACAAATTCTACCAATGTTTCTGGGACTACCAACAGCCACAGTACTGCCCAGATCAGCTTTCTTGGGATCTTGTCATATGCTTTCTCTAAGTCTAGGAATTCACAGTTGGACTCCTTCCTCATCTCTAGCTTCTTCTCAACTATCTGTCTCACTGCAAACATCAGGCCAGATGTGCTGCATCCTGATCTGAATCCAAACTGCGCATCTCCCATCTTGCATTCTAGTACTCTGCATATCCATTTATCAATCACCCTGTCCAGAACTTTCATGCAATGTAATAGGAGTTTGATGCCTCTATACTGCCAACAGTTGTGGATGTCCCCATTATTCTTGCACACTGGCATGAGTATGCCTTATTCTTCTGCCATCTGGGATACACCTTTCCCTCCACACTGCTATGAGTACCCTCAGGGGCCATTTTCCCCCTATATCGCTCAGAATCTTGATCATATCTGCTGCAACCTCATCTGAGCCTGCTGCCTTCCCTGACTTAATTTGCTTTAGTGCTATTCTTACTTCTTCTAGGGTGGGTTTCTTTTATTCTCCCATTGTAGGCTGTTTCTGGGGCAGTACAGCTTCTGTGGGATTTTTGTATTCAGAAGCTGCTGGAAATACTCCTTCCATCCTGCTTTGATGTCCTGTGGACTAGTGAGCAGGTTGTTGCTGGTATCCCTTATGAAGGGTGTCTGACTATATTCTTTATCTTTCTGACTTTGCCTTGCAACCTGATATAGTTTCTTTGTGCAACCCATTGAGTCACTTTACAGAAGTTGGTAAAGTGCCTCCAATGTCCTATTCTTTGCTATTGCAACTCCTTTCTTAGCTTCTTTGTTAGCCAACCAGTGTTCCTTCCTAGCCTGGTCAGTCTTGTCTATCTCCCACTTTTCCCTGCACTCCTTCTTTGTTTTGATGACTTCCTGAAGTTTTGCATTCCACCACCAGCTTTCCTTATGTATCATATTTTCATACCTGGCTCGGCTACACATCTGTTTTGTAATCCTCACACATGCTGTTTTGAGGTGATGCCATTCTTCTTCAACTCCACCTATTTCCTCCTGTTCTCGGGCACTAGAGGCCTGACTAATTCTTTAAAATCTTGTATTTTCTCTCCGTAAACTTCCAGGTCTTCAGCCTGGTCTCTGTTGACCTTAGAGCCATCTGTGACCCTGCTTGCAGCTAATTGTGGCAACCAGTGGTTTATGCTGTGGGCCAACTTTTTCACTGGGGATGACTTTGCACTTAAAACTCTGCAAACAACAGTCCATTATGTTTCTCACAAGAGACACTGCAGTAAGCTAATAGAAGTGAAAACTGAAAAAGCTTTACTGAGACAAAGAAACGTTAAAGGCTGCCATTGCTGTTATAAGGCGACATATGCAACATGTTGAGGGTGGTGACAATGGAAATGCTGCTGGACAACCCACATTGAGGAGACGGAGAAGAGTGTACAGGCCCAGGGTAACCTACCAGGGGCTACATGAGCTGGAGATAGTGGAGCACTATAGAGTGGACAGAGACCTCCTGCAGCAAATTGTTGAGCTGTGCAGGCCACGCCTCACACACAGAACCAACAGAGGGGAACCCATCCCAGTGGAAACCAAGGTATGTGTTGGCTTAAGAATATTAGCAACAGGTACCTTCCAGAGAACAAATGGTGATATGATGAGGATATCACAGGCATCAGCATCCAGTGTACTGCACCAGTTCCTGGATGCCATGTCAGCACATGTCGGTGATCATGTATATTTCCCCAATTCCCGTGAGGTATTGGTCAGCAATATGCGTCTCTTCCAGCAAATAGTGGAATACCCTGAGGTAGTGGGTGCAATAGACTGCATGCACATATGCATTAAAGCATCAGCCGGTGAGTGGGGTAGGGTCTACTTCAACCACAAGGGCTTCCCCTCCATCAACTGCCAGGTTGTGTGTGATGCCCAGGGCATAATACTGAATGTGTGTGCTGGCTGCCCTGGAAGCTACCATGATTCCCATATCTGGCATCTGACGCAGCTGTACCAGACATTTGCCAATGGGGACATCCCACATGGTCAACTAGTAGGGGATGCTGGCTATGCACTGGAGCCGTGGCTGATGACATCCATCAGAAATGCACACACACCTGAACAGGAATGCCATAATGAGGCACACGCACAAACACGAAATGTAATCGAGCGTGTGTTTGGGCTGCTCAAGTCACTGTTCCGGTGCCTGGACACATCTGATGGAGCCTTGCAGTACTCACCAACTACATGTACCCAAATTTTCATGGTACTTGCTATGCTACATAATATGATCCTGTGAAAACAGCTGCAGCAGGACCAGCATAGGCCTGGGCCAAACAGCCCTCACCATTGCCAAGGTCATCACAGGCAGAGCGTGACTCGGAGGAGGAACAACCTGAGCCTGCCCCAGTAGGCAGAAGGAGGCGTGCCCAGTATGCTTTGGCCTTGGCAAAGAGGCAATGCATAGCACATACACTGGCTAAGTAGGAACTCTGGAAATGATACTTCTCTCTGACTTGCACATAGAGTAAAAGGGATGCCTAAGTTGACACTACCTGCTTTCAAACATGTACAGGGAGTGTAGTATGAGCATCCGACATAGACAGCCCTGCAGCACCACCTGAGGCATGATTGCCATGTGTTAAGCAATTTAAAGCAGTGCTAAACAGCATTTACCACCATGTAGTATATGCAAACAGAATTGCACACACCAACTAGTGCAACTGTGGTCAATGTTGAGTAATATTGAGCAACGTCCAACAAAGTTGGTGAATATTCAGCAATGTTGGACAAGCCTGGTCTAAGTAGGGCATAGATGAACAAAAGCCAACATGCTCATATTTTCTTAACTGCTCCTTAAGCAGTCTAGTCTGCTCAGTATGAAAATATAAAGCAGTGATGGGCCTCGAGCACAGGATACTGTGCACTATAGTTAAAGTACTGAACCACTAAACCATGACAGCATTGCAGTGGTCAGCTAGTATGAAGGAATGTTGATAAGTCTATGCAAAGTATCTCATGGAAACCCTGCAGGCACAGCATAATCCCTGTTGAGTTATGACACAAAGGTGTGTCCTGCAGTAAGAACAGAACTTGACTTCCAACACACACACACACACTATAAATGTTAATATCGGTCATGTTCACACACATCCACAAATATAGTGGACCTCAGATTGCAACATACTGAAAGGTCACACTGGGCATGCCCACATACTTGAATAAATGAGACAAATGTCAGGCAACAAAACATGGAAAGCCTGAACTGGGCATGCTCAAACACTTAGGCCATGTCTGAGTATAGCAGTGGGCCACACATATCTGACAATTGCATGTGTTAACCCAGGAACCTCTCACTATCCAGCAATCCACCCTGTGCACACAGTTACATGACAACAGACACATATATAATATAATGGAACCCTGTCATAATCAAATATGCTCTGCAGATACCTAAGTTGTTCATAGAAACTGGGAAAGCAAAGACGATAAAGACCTGCAAACAGTATCAGCAATAAATATTGTGCATCCCGAACATAAGCATAGGTTCAGAGGTCGATACTAGGCTATCTGCCCTAGGGGATGTACAAGCCTAGCCAGAGTGTGTTTGGCTTTTGCAACCCTGTCAGATTACTACACTGTGCCAGTGAATAGTAGGCCACACAAGATAGCCCATGTACGTCTAGGCTAGTGTGCCTTGGTCTAGCAGGGACACAGAAGATATCCCAGGGGTAAACATACGATCACCCATACAGCCGTCAAGATGCCCCCTGTAGGTGGTCAGTGGGTGGCTCTGCCTATGTGAAACTGTGATCACAATCCGGAGTGAGTGGAGGCCCTGGGATAAGAATCTGTCTCTCCAGCATGTCCTATTAACATCTGTGCTGAGGTATATGTCCCTGGAATGTGTAGCTCCAAGGGAGTCGGATATCCTGAGGTGGAGCATGTCCAGTAATTCTGGGTTGGGTATTTCTGTAAACAACAGGCACACATCATATCCGAGTAGGTGGTAAGCGACTGAGTAAAGCTGGAGTTACTGCATCAGAACTGTGCAAATCATCCGTGTGAGTTTCTACATCTGCTTGGTGAGGAACTTCTGTGGCCAGTACAGTTGCTGCAGGTGTTGGGTAAGGTACACCCCAAATGTAGCATTGTAACCAAGCATGGTTGTGATGAGTATAGGGGCACAGTGACCTCACTCGATCTAGATGTGAAACCATATGGGATAAGGTGGCTTATATAGAAGGTATGTCCAACCACTTTGACAATGTGAATGTCAAAGGCGACAGTACAAACAAGTCATGTCCCCAATCAACTAACAACACCTACCGTATGTAATGGAGTACTACCTATGTGGTAATGTGTGGGCATGTTGCTATTCCCAAAGGGGATGACTATGCAACTAATGGCATTTAGCTGTAGGCCATGGCTCAGGCACCAGTCATCCATCTCTGTGAGACCCTGTTTGAATATGCATGTGGCAGCTGGAGAATTGATTATGGCACCCAGTTTGCAGTCAAGTGCGAACAAGGTCAGCCATATTCCCCCTGTGGTAGCCTGTACGTCAGACAAATATATACTGAACAAGAGAGGTCCCAGGACCGAGCCGTGTGGGATGCCATGTGTAACTGGTGTATAGTCAGACATGGCACCTGCAATTCTGACCATGTGGGTGCTATCCCTGATCCAGGTAGCAAACCATCATATGAGATATGTGTCCATATTGACGCTGGTGAGCCTATGCATAATGGCCCAGTAGGTTATTGTGTGGAAGGGGTTTGCAAGGTTCAGGTATGCTGTGTGGACAAATGTCCCTATGTCAATGGACCTGTTAACCGTCTAAAGAATACAAACATGTTCAAGAGGCAAGATCTGCCCACAACAATGCTGAAATGTGTAGGACACAGTGTCTGTAGGTTCCCGATGTCTATGTGTAAGAGACGCATGACAATACGCTCCATAGCTTTGCAGAACAGGCTAGTTAGGCTTATAAGGCAATATTGTCTGTGGTCCGTTGTGGCACCAACTCTGTGGAGTGGGACCACTGTCATTGTATGCCATTTCATGGGTAGATATCCTGTAGTAACTCCGATATTGCACAGTGATGTAATGTGAGGGTTACGTCTGTCATGAAGCTCGTGTAAGATGCATACACCATCTGGTCCCATTGATGCTGTGATGTATGCTTTGGGGAGGGCAGCACTCACCTGTTACTGTGTGATGTCAGGGAGGTTACACTCTGTTGGGATGGATAGTTGCTCCCTAGGGGGGATGGGGGGAGACATCTGCACTGAACCTTTTTGCCAGGATGTTGGCAATGCCAGTGGGTTCAGGGTAATTTTAGTCAGTATGCAGTAACTCACAGCATATCAGTGAGTGTCCACCCAGGTTCCTGACATAACTGAAGAAGGCCTTGTGATAGTCCTATGTGTCTGGTGCAATTGTCCATGAGAAGCAGCCCTTAGATAAGTTCATGAGTGATCGTAGCTGTCTGCTAGTACAGATCACAGATGCTTTCCCCGTCTGGGATTGTGCTCTATCATGTAGTAGCTTCCTCCTGATGTTGTACAGCTTATTAATGGCTGGGGTCTACCAGACAGGTCCCCTGCCATTGGAAGAGTGAGTCCTGTAGTTATTTGGGATAGCACAATCCATGCAGTCCACTAGGTGTCCATAGAATGTGTATGTTAAGGATTCAGCAGTCAGAGCCATATTTGCCACTTTCTCAGGGACTCTGAAGGATACCACCTTGCTTTGAAGTGAGACAAGGGCTCATGAGAAGTTCACCAAGATTACCCAGGTATGTATGTCCAGTGAGATATATGTATGTTTTGACCTTACCAATGAGAGGTATATCGCTGGTGTGGAACATAGAGCCCCCATTTTGGTGATGATCAGGTCCAATATGTATTCCCCCTTGTGGCTGTGGTGACTGGTTGTGCCATAGCATATGAATTTACAAATTGTAGTGACTGTAGGGCGAGGGTGTTGGGGCTTGAGTAGTATCTCCAGTCAATGTTTGTGTATTTGAAGTTACCCAATATAATGGTGTTTGTGGAGACCTTCATATTCTCCACTGTTTCCAGGAATGCCAAGTGTGGTTCTTGAGTATGGGAGGGTGGTCTGTAGCAGGCAACAAACTGAAAGACAGTTTTGCACAATGGTAGTTGTATATGTATGGACTGTGATGCTTTGTGCAGTGCTACTAACCCGGAGGTGTGTGTATCTGTGATGTATATGGATGCTCCCCCTAGTTGTGTTGTCCGTTCCAAGTCCTGTGGTCAGAAAGCATGGTATGAAACATAACCTGGTAGTGCTGGTGTGCATATGTGAGCCTGAAGTAGGCGTCTGTTAGTGCACAGATATCGCTAACCTCCATACTGTGGAGAGTCCTGAGTGGCCGCAATATGAGGGTAACACATCTGGTGTTGATCAGCATTACCCTTAGTGTCATTTAACCTGTAATGTCTATGGAGGTGGGTTTGTCTTTTGAGCCCTGCTCAACAAATGCACTATGGTGGTAGCAAGAGCCTTAGCCAGCATTCGAAGGTCCAAGAGTGACAGGTGCAAGCTGTCCATAGTGAAGCTATGTGGCATGTCGAGCATGTCACCACAGGCTGACAGATACTGTATCCCCTATGAATGACACCAATTTGTTAACCAACTATTAAACGTGATATGTCTGTATACTGTGACATCATAATTGGTGGGTGTAACATGCTGGACAAGGTCAGGGTCATACTGGCCTGGGCTACGTGATCAGAGTGTTCCTCCATGTACCATGTCATGTGGTCCAGGGAGTAACGTCTGAGGTTTTACTCACCAGCATGGACAATAATTGTGCCAGTCCTGTACTTGCTTTGGAGTGACCTGACTGCATGTGTTATGTGGCAGATCCTGGCACCTGACAGACAGCCCAAAGTGACTATTCCCATGTTTGGGCTGGTGAGTGGTATGTCAGTGTATCTGACAATAAGTGTCATCTATTACAAGTGTATTAGGTGTGTTGTTTAGCTCGAAGGGCAGTGACTGTGTGGCACACTGACATTGTGAACTATGTGATATGTGGGCATTGTAGTGGGGTAGCAGTTGTGTATGTGCCTGCTGTGGAGGTCTCTGCTGCTTAGGCAGAGTTAATTCACAGCATCCGAGTATGTCTATGTGTGATAATGTGGTTTGAGTGCTGTCGCCAGAGGATATCTGAGACTGATATGTGGTGTGTGTGGTTACCTTCACCACCTGATAGACTGTGCCAGTCATGGGTCGAGAGAGTTCAGCACCCTGTATGTCTCTATAGGTGCATCTCACACATATATCTGAGTTTGGCGGAAGGAGGAGAGGGTTGTCTGTGTACATGAGGCAGATGTGACATTGTGTCAACATCACAATATTCACCAGCTGGACTGGAGAGTACACACGAATTGACCCCTAGACATGCAGGGATATTATGATGACATACACTGTAGCCAGATCACAAAGAATCAGTAGGGTGTTAAGTGTGTAAAAGAGTATAACAGCGATTAGTGCTCAGGTTCATTGGTATTCTGTAAAGAGTAGCTGAGAAGGAGTCCAGACTGAATTATGACACCTCCGACAGCTTTGTCATATATAGCAGTGTACACCCATATATGTCCTGAGTCAGGGCCAACAATACCTGATTGATAATGCCGACATCCTGACAGACAGGCCCATATATACAGACCCACCTCCCACTGATGATAGTCCATATCATCATACCAGGAGATATCACATGTAGAATGGATGAACAGCTACCACCAATGCCAAAAGCATGGCAGCAAGTGGAATACATTGATTCCCAATATGTGTCATGCATAAACTACAGAACAAACAGATCCCGCACCTGAGCAGTCAGCTGAGCCTCCCCCCCTACACAGGATGTGGAACCGTTGAATGTGTTACAGCAACATATGGCACTCCACACAAGTGTTGGTGCACAACAAACCATGGGAAGTACAGTCCAGTATGCCTATGAAGTCTGATCTGCAAGGCCATGGAGTCCATCATGGTTGAAGTCATAAACAGAGCTATTGGAAGCTGACATACACACAACCCTACTAACTGTGGTATGTTCATGTGAGGATCATGGTTCCCAAACATGCTAGACTGTTTGCAAGGCATCCACCCAGGGCATACATCACTGAACACAGCTACACATGTCTTACATAGACCTTGAATAGCCCTTTATCAACATCCCAGACACATGTAGTACCCACAAAACCAACAAGCTGTGCATAAATATGTGTTGACATATGAAGGAATGTCAATGTGTCCACAGATAGATCACACAAGGTAAGGATTATGAGTTCCTGTTCAAGCTGTAGACACCCGATGACCCACATGGACCATTCCTGGAATGGCTTAAAACAAAGTGTACACACATTACCTTGTCCAGTCTGATGATGTTACCATCCTATAGATACAGCAGGAGAAGGGAAACCAGCCAATAAAGCAAATAGTGCGCTGTGTTAATGCGTCTCTCTCTAGTATCATAACATAGTTAGATAGGAGCTTGAATCCTGTAAACACTGAGTGTGTGTGTGTGGGGGGGGTGTAATTATGTGTGCAAATGTCTTTGAAAGGAGTGCCCTTTCTGGAGACTAGGAAAACACATTAAAAGAGGTATGTTCCTCTTTGGAAAGACTGATGATGTCACCATCCTACAAATACAAACGGAGAAGGGAAACCACCCAATAAAGCAAATAGCGCGCCGTGTTAATGCATCTCTTTCTCTAGTATCATAACATAGTTAGGTAGGGTTTTGAATCCTGCTGACTGTGGGGGATGTGTGTAGATGTGCAATTGTCTTTGAAAGGAGTGCCCTTTTTGGAAACTGGGAAAACACACTAAAAGAGGTACATTCCTCTTTGGAAAGACTGATGATGTCA
Source organism: Protopterus annectens (assembly GCF_019279795.1). NCBI lineage: Eukaryota > Metazoa > Chordata > Ceratodontiformes > Protopteridae > Protopterus > Protopterus annectens. Next base: position 1,668,650,424 of record NC_056726.1, on the reverse strand, counting down.
TCATCCTACAAACACAGACGGAGAAGGGAAGCCACCCACTAAAGCAAATAGTGCACCGTGTTAATGCATTTCTTTCTAGTATCATAATCTAGTTAGGTAGGGGTTTGAATCCAGCAAACGCTGACTGTGTGTGGGGGGTGTATGTGTGCAATTGTCTTTGAAAGGAGTGCCCTTTTTGGAGACTGGGAAAACACACTAAAAGAGATACATTCCTCTTTGGAAAGACTGATGATGTCACCATCCTACAAATACAGACAGAGAAGAAAACCCACCCAGTAAAACAAATAGCGCGCCATATTAATGCATCTTTTTCTAGTATCATAACATAGTTAGGTAGGGGTTTGAATCCTGCAAATGCTAACCGTGTGTGTGTGTCACTATTGGTCAATGCAGTGTGGGTTTTGCTTTTACTGTGGTATGACATAATATGATTACAACAGTAAGTGCATTGCACACATCAGATATCTGCGTGGCAAATATATATGTGCACATGTCCCCTCAATCAGTACATAGGTGTGAAGCCTGCATACTACATGAATACATTTGTTTCCATTGACAGGTTGTGCCACTGCTTCTCAGATCATAGGTCACATATGTATGTATGTAACAAGGCTGTCCACTGTCATGATCTGTGGGCAAGGTCATCTGTGCCACACACACCCATGACAGTTACTTAAGAGTAGTGTGAGTGAGGGTATATGCCTGGGGTATATGTCAGACATGTTCATACACAACAATGACTACCAATAATGGACAGTCGTTATAGGTGTACAACTGCCTTGTGGATATGCATTCAGGCCTCTAATGTCTTATGTGATACACCTTGGGACTCCACAATACCTATGGATATGTGGATACCAAGGGACACATGACATAACATGAGTCTGTATGTACACATTGGTACCCAACATACATGTTGAGGGCTACCACCTATGTGGTACTGATGGGATAGTATGCATAGTACATGTGGATGACTATGCCATAGTTGGCTTACTGCTATACAGCATGTATCAGACAACAGGTATCTGTCTGTATGATACCCTTGTGTAGGATATGCATCCCATCCAGGGAATGCATTGTAGGCCAATACATGCATTTCCAGATTTAGATGGACACATCCCTAGAGTGTTTGCATGTACCTAAGGGGGCTATATGCCAAATAGGTGTGGTCACAAAAATGGGTGGTGGTCATTACCACTGGTTAGTGTTATAGTGTAGCACCGGAAGGATCCAACTGTTACTGACTTCCCTACGACTGTGTGTCATTTGTCAGGGCATCATCCAATGATTGCTTATAGTCATGCTGTTGAGGTTATGTATACTACCAGACCACAAATTATTGACAGATATTAACGGTATCACCCACAGCATAGTGTCAACCCATGTCATACACACATGACTACCCATGTTAGTACATAACTGTAGTAGAATGCATACTGGCCATTGAAAGATACTATGAGATGTTAACAATGTGTACAACAGGGTATGCCACACGTCCCATGTGTCCACTATGCACGTACATGCAGACAGTGCACACCCACCATGTTCACATATGTACACTTGTTAATCTGTACTGCACACATCACACACGTACTGTCCACTCACTAACACATGTTGGCAACACATTACACTTCAGCCAAGTGGCACATGGGTGGACAATGCATACTCAGACCTAACAGTGGTGTAAACAATGCTACATTGACAATCAGAGCTTTGATGTATAATGTCTGCTCAGATATACCTACAAGGGTGTCATTACACTTTCCTGTTGACAACTTGCTAATATAGCTACACTGCTATAGTGTCACCCTGTGCATCACACCATGTTAGCCTGTTCCTCCATCAATGTTACAGATGACAGGAGGTGACACAGGTATCATCATATGCACAGGGCATTTTGTTGTTTGCCAGAGCCTGACATTGACCCATCCAATCAACATGTCTGTGTGTGTGTGTGTGTGTGTGTGTGTGTGTGTGTGTGTGTGTGTGTGTGTGTGTGTGTGTGTGAGGGACAACAGTACAGCATGGGCCAATGTTGATGTAATGTGTGTGTGTGTATGTGTGAGCCCTAGTTGTTTGGTTAATGTGTGTGTGTCTGCATGCACACAGCTCCACCATGTGGCTGCCATATATGGTAGTTTGTGGGACAGCCATACCTGCTAGGCTGTACAGATCACTGTCTCTGGCCACGACACAGTACCTGTGCCTGGCAGGGGTGCTACGGACAGTATCGGGTACCAACCCTGACTGGGTACTGTCATCAGAGGCAGAGGTATGATGACTGGACCTGTGTCCCTGCTGGAACTGGCCAGAGCCACTTGCACGTTGTCTACTGGGATGGTCAATGGACAGGCCAGCCCCAGCATTGCTGGGGCTGGTACTGCCACTACGGTAGCAGCTGTGAACTGTGGGCCGTCCGCGACCACTGCCAGCTGTTGCTGTTGCTGGCATGCATCCACGTTGAGGTTGCAACCATCCCGCACGGTCCTGGCTCATGGAAGACATATTGTGGAGGGCATCTAATGTCTCCCCCCAATGTCTATCGATGATCTCGGTGTAAGTCCGGATGGCACCGGCAAGGTCACAGATGCTGTCATTGATAGCAGTGTAATGTGCCCTCTGTGCCCTAAGTCCCTGCCTGGTGTACCGTTCCATAAGTGCCTGAGCCTGCATTACAGCCTGGAACATACTGGACGTTGTAAGACCTGTGAGGGCACGCCTGCCAGGGGCAATACGACCAGCGGTGCTCCCCCGAGAACCCCTGGACCTCCGCCTATGTGGTACCATTCCAGGAATATGGCTATGGCTGCTGTGAGGGGATGCAAGTGCCATGGGTACCACACTCTCCTGGTCAATGCCAACTGTATGCTGTCCCTCGCCTATGGCCATTGGTGGTGAGGGATGTAGTGACAGTATGAGTGTGCGCATAGATGGGGTTGAACACTGTGTGCTGTCGATTGGTGGACCAATGACAGACCCTGTCAAACCTTCCTGTGCCAAAATACATGTCTCATCATCACCAGTATCCGTGGCAGTGGCTTCAGGTTCCCTGCTGCTTTTGGCCACCCCTTACTCAGCACCTGTGAGAGGAAGACAGGAAACACACTTTACGGTCTGCACATGAACACATGAACACATGCACACATGCACACATGAACACATGCACACATGCACACATGAACACATGAACACATGCACACATGCACACATGCACACATGCACACATGAACACATGCACACATGCACATGAACACATGAACACTCACTACAGCACATACACACACACACCAGCAATCCAACACATACTCAATAGTGGGTGAAGATGGGTGTCAGTATCACAAGGTAAACAGTCACCAAACACGTGTCAGCATGCAGAATATGTGTTGCACAAGACCATGCAGTGCAAGTGTAGATGCCCCTATTTAATGGCAGTATACATGGCTTTGATGCAACTGTGTAGTTGTTCAGGGATTGGCTACACCCTGGAACACAATGTGTACATGGACACAACATTGCTGTGCAGGTATTATCAGCTCTGCAATGCCCTGTGCACCATCACTCACAAGTATACATGCCATGGTTGCATGTGTTATCTGTGTGACACATAGATATCCATGTCTGAGTACAGTGTCTGTGTCCATAGCAGATAATAGTGGGCACAGGTGTAGCACATGCATGCTATGTACACACACGGGATGAGTGGTGCATGTTGATGTGAAGGAATCCCAATGCTCGACATGGCCAGTGTACAGTGGTTATGGTGAGTGTGGGACATATTGCAGATATGTCGGTGCCAGACATGGCATGGCATACTACACGACTGCAACATTAAACACCACTCATACCCAATGTGTGTCAAGTGACCTATACACCCACTAGCATTCCAGGACATATATGTGACACTTTGGATGGCGACTGCTGCGCATATTGTGTATACTGGCATATGTAAGCACACACACAACATGCTATGCATATTGTGTATAGGTGCATATGTTTGCACACACACAACATTGAGGTGCAAAGCAATGACTGCTATGAGTAGTACTGCGGTCACTGTAACTGGGTGGGATGTAGTACCCTGTGCATCATCAATATGCATCTTGTGGTCACTCACAGCTACTAATGTGTGCAAGACCACCGCCTAGCATGCTGTACCTGAACTGCAGTGCCATGGCTATGTTCACAATTACACAGCCACCTTGTACATGGGTGTGTGAGGTGCCCAATAGGGAGCATTGCCTAACATGACTGTGTTATGTGTCGCAGAGTGCTGCACAGCCCCATAATAGGCCTCTACCCTTGAGGTACATCATGTGTGTGTGCATGACATGTGAGATACTGAAGTGTGACCTTACAGCGGGTGTGTGGTAATGCCAAATGTAGCATGTTTTCATGTACTGCGTATGATAAACGTGTTCTGTTGTGTACAGCTGTAGCAACTATGCATATCCAATGTACAGTATAGTGTTGCCACAATTGTGTCTGCTGCACTGTGCATTGCATGTGATTGTGGCAGCTACTGACTTTACTGAGATGATTGATGTTTCACAGCAAACATGCACAGCATGCATTATGCGTAGGTGTGTTACGTGTACATGGCCTACACCTCACCTATAACATGCACATTTCATTACCAATATTAAAGTGTTAACACACTCGCCAGCATGTATTGTCTGCCCTGCTGTCACACCAGGGGGACCTACAAGAATATGACACAGTTTGTCAGTGGCCACTACTGTGGCATTGCTACTGTGAGTGTGCCAAACTACAGTGGAACAACAGTCAACAGTCACAGGTGTACAGATACTATTCCAAATATCAGTATTGCACACGATAGGCAGCACAACTGATAAATACACAGTACACATCTCACATCGCATATTCTAACAATACAGGTAACGGTAGTCTACATCTAGGGCATATTACCTGCACACTCCATGTCATCCAGCTGGGTGGCTATGGCCTCCATGATGACACATGTGTGATGCTGTTGCTGCTGTAGGCCAGGAGCCACCACACTTAGGAGAAGCTCCTCCACTCTGGTGAGGGGGGGATGTATGGCCGCCCCACAACCTGTGGCAAGCTGTTGCCTATGGATATCAGATGCACACCGCCAGACATGTCTAATTAAATCACTGCAGTGATGGCGTACTTGCTCATATGTCCGGTTATGCATGCCTATGTCATTTACCCGGTGAACAAGATCTTGCCACAGTGCAGTACGCTCATGCTGGTGCTGGCTGGCCCTGGAAAAAAGCAGGTTATAGTGCTGCACCAGGCTGTTCTGTATTTACTGCTCCTCCACAGCTCTATATGACAGATTGCGTTGATGAGCCATAACCCTGGAAGACAATTAAACGATAAGTGTGAGCAAGTCATGTGGCACGCTTAACATTATGAAGTACAGATATCACTTAACTGCCATATATAGCATCTATCTGTCTATCAGAGGATACACACGTTCAATACCACATATCAGTGCTCAGCCCACAACTGGCTGACAGTGCCTGCCACACTCCATATAACAAACCAGTATACACCAGTAGTTGGCACACTGTTTGGGATACAATGCACAACCTCGCCCCGGGGGTATATATCAAGCTAATGCATGAAGAAATATGTCATCCAATACAATGAATGTAATGTACATTTACAGTATTAAAAGGAAACTACCCTAGTCTTTGACGCCATACCCCTACCTAACATATGTGCACAGTTGTTAATATAGCTGGCATACTGCTGTAACAGAGTATACATGTTGCTAGGTACACACACATACCCTGTAACACACATGTGATTGCGGGCATGGTACAGGCATCATTACACACACATCAGACATACATACAACACACAAATGTATGCCGACACGGATGAGCATTACCTGTGTACCTTATAGTACTGTGTGCCCCTACTTACAGATACCTATGCCTGAGGTATGTAATCTGTGCAGACTACAGGAAACACACAAGACAGTGTTACCAGGGAATGTGAACATACACCATACTGTGCTGTTTAGGCCTACAGCTTCAGGTAGTACAACAGTTCATATGTGAGCTGGATTCACCAGCAGTACCACTTACTGAGCATACATGTATTGCTTCAGCCTACAAAGGGACACCACAGTCATACACAAGGAACTACATCACAACATATGCCATCCTACTATGTCTGCATCCCAATAACTGACACATCTTTCTCTGGCCTCACACCTAGGACACAAACTACCATGAAAGACACAACCTCACACTAAGCTATCACACCTTTGCAAACCTTGCACACAGTCACTGTCACACTCATTCCACCTCACATAGCAGGTATTACACTGAGTACATGTGTGTGTGCATTGTGTCATAGGTAGGTAATACGCTATTGGCCCTAGGGCCTAGGGCAGCCTAGCCATATGCTACCCTGCCCTTTGACACACATGTAATGTAATTTCACTTGCTCCTGTCAACCGGATACAAAGAGGTGACTCCCAGGGCATATTACCTATCTCCAAAGCAATCATCAGGGGTATGTATGACATCTGCTAATGAAGAGCCTTGTTTGTTAATGCTCGGTGGTTTAGTCCAGAGTATGGCATATTTGTGTATAGGAACCTATACCTCCAGCATGTGCTGTTTAGTGAGGTGACAATGATTAGGGCCATAGGTCATGTAGCCCAGAGGGATTGTGAGGTGTTGTCATGGTGGTTGGCCGACTGCTATGGGTGTGACATACCTCTGTATGTCCGTCAGTGGTAACCTCTGGGTGGGCGGTATGTAACGCACTCTAGCTGTGGTTTTGTGAGTCAGTCTGCATCGGGCATGTGTTTGAGGGCAGTATTACTCTTTGTTAGGTATGTCTGTGGTCTTTCCACTTGCTGTACTTGTCATGTGAGGTACATACCACATGGGGCATTGTGATGAGTAGAGGGGAACACCGACCTATATTTCCCTAGATGGCACACCTTTTGTGATGACACGTACCACGTAGACAGATTACAAGACTAGTGTGGCACTGAGATTATCAAAGGGAAGCCTATTGTCCACCTGTGTCACATGTTCCCTTCTGACACCTTCAGTGTTAGGCAGGCTACCACCTATGTCGTAGTTACTGCATAAGGTGTTTTGTATGGGGTATGGCACTGCAGTATCAACACTGGTGTTCAGTCCATGCCTTGGACAACAGGTACCGGTTGCAGTACATATGACCCCATGTCTCCCTCTCTCTCTCTGTATATATATATATATATATATATATATATATATATATATATATATATATAGATAGATAGATAGATATATACATACATATATACATATCTATACATATCTATCCATATCTATCCATATCTGTACATATCCATATACATCCATACATATCCATACATATCTATACATATCTATATATATCCAAATATATCTATATATATCTATATATATCCATATATATCGATATATATCTATATTTAACCATATATATCCAAATATATATCTATATATATCTAAATATATCTATATTTATCTATATATGTATATATGTATATATAGATCTATATATCTATAATTCTATATATCTATATATATCTATATATGTATACATCTATATCTATATCTATATATATATATATATATATATATATATATATATATATATATATATATATACACATACATCTAAACATCCATTGCTGTACATATAGCTGCACATATAGGCACATATACTACCCACCTTTCATGGTGTAGATGTCAATTATGCAACAGTTGTGAGACATGCGGTTATGTAATACTATTGCACAATGTTGTGCAGAATGCATTCTGCTGTCCTCAGGCCGTATAGCTGTAGCAGGCCTCACTGCCTGTAGCTCAGTCCCACAGTGTTTAATCACCACATGACATATACTGGCACTGCTTGCTGTCTGCAATGCCACACACTACAACCTACATACATATGTGGACATAGCAGCCTTCAACAACATACATATGTTCAGCCTTCACTAACAGTTGCAGTATTTCCCTTGCCCTATGCAAATGTGCATGTACATATAGATACGGACTGCTGCCACATATGGATGATTAACAGTATGTAGAGTACCCTTCAGACACATCATTCGGATGTCAGCAAATACATATCGGTTACATACCTTACCTTTGTATTCCTCACCTCCGTCTGTTGTAGGTGTTGATTTATTTGGTTTTGGTTTCCTCTGTGTGTTGGTCTTTCTTTTCAGTGTCTGTCTCCTACTGCCTGTTTGTATCCATCTGTCTGTCTCTGTCAGTCTCTTTCGCTTGCGCTCTCTCTCTCCCAGTTGGTGCAATGATATTATTACACGTATGGACAGCAGATACAGGCTGCTTTTCTAGGTATCTGCACATGTGCATGTGATGGCCTCTGCACCAATTGGTGCCCACCATTTAGTAATTGCATGTAGCCTGCTGTGTGGTAATTGCAGTTCTCACTGTGATTTCAGGACACTGCTATAAAATGATAGGTTAGGTAGGCATAGCCCTTTCAGTTTTGCAAGGTGGGGACCATGCTTGTTTGCTATGGACACTGTTGTCTCAGTCAGAAGGTTGGTATATGTCTCATATCTGAAGCTGGGTTGTAGCCAGTGAAATGTATGTTGTACTGAAACCTGACTGTTGCTTCTTCCAGTACACTCTTCTCAGTGTGTAGGTTTACTCACACCTCCTAATGCTAACACTGGATACATGGGAGTATGTACTTTCTTTTTGAATTAGAGAATTAACTGGCATACAACAGTAGTTATTGCAATGTATTCCTATGGCTTTCCTATTTTCCCTTTACATTCACTCATTGTAATGCATGTTATATTTCTTTCACCAGCAACTTATCATTTATCTGATGTGGCTTAGTGGTACATCATGCAGACTGGTGAGTCCAAGGTGTGGGGTTTGAGACTGACAAGGGTTTTTTATTTTTCTGCTGAGCAGTATAAGGGCCCTGTCATACAAAGTGACTAAGGCACTTTTAAGCAGTTGTAGGCAGGTTTGTGTGGGTTTGCGCGACACTTAGCGATGCTAAGCTAAGCTTAGCTTAGCTTATTTTACTTTAGCAATACTAAGCTAAGCTTGGCTTAACTTATCATATCTTAGCAATGCTAAGCTAAGTGCACACATGTGCACACTGGTGCAAACCCGCTTACTACTGTTTGCAAGTGCTCTCTCCCGCTAACCCCTACGCTCATTTCTTTGACAGAAAAGTAAATGGGGAGATAGGAATGTGGTGATAAAGGGTGCACAAAGAGGGGAAGACAGTAGAGAAACCAACTCAGGATGTACAGGATGGGTGTGAAGGTCCATAGCTGCCCATTTCTTTACCAGCAACAGCTGTGCATTTACAATACATTAGGAGGGATATTTGAAACCTTCCACCCCTGAGAGAGGGGTGAGGAGAACTAAGTATGCTGTACTACCAATTATGAATATCAGGCACATGCACTGTTTGTGAACTGCTATACTGTCATTAGTACGTTACTCACGTCTGAACATTTTGTGGTTTGTTTGTGTTGACATTAGCACAGTCTGCTCAGGACAACTGGACATCTTTCACTACTGTGTATGTCTACCTACACCCTTGGTTGTGCCTGACTACATGGGTATATAGTACCTTTGGGTAGCGGTGCAGAACTGCAGAGTGCATTATTTATTATCGTGTGATGTTTATCTTGCTGAACATCCAGAGTTGCTGTGTACCTGTAAGTCTATAAAGGCTAGAAATCGGTCTGAGTAGCTCCCACCTGTGGACATATCCAGATGGTAGACAGAGGTTAGCCTAGTATCCATTGACTGTGCACCACACCTGTCTTTTCAGCACCTGAACAATGGCATTGTCACAGGTGGTTGCTAGCAGTACATGGCTACATCCTTTCATATTTCTGTGTTGTACTCCTACATAAGGGCATGCTTGTGGAATTAATTCTACAGCTATTCACAGAGTGTGTAACAGCAGACAGGCTGATATTCCTGTGTGTTTCTGACTCTTCCAGGCCTCAGATACTCTCAGGTATATATTTGAACAGCCTCAGGGAAAGGTACATATCAGTGGGATACACCTGTGATATATTTCAGATATTTTGCAGTTGCGACTTTGGGGGGTTCTGAGCATATGTATTACTACACCTTTTCTGACATGCAAGCAATGTCTGCTCTCACTTATTGACAATTATCATTAAGTGGGATTCCCCACCTTTCTGCCTACTGTTACTACATTTCACAGGGAGTCTGAGGGGCACAGTTAACATTTGTTTGCAAATCAGGGACATCTCTGTAAACCAGTCACAGTTGGAAGGTCTGGCCTCTGTCCTATTCAAATATGCCAGTGTTTATCCTGCACTGATACTGTGTGGGGTTTGTAAGGTGCTAGTGTAACATTATTCCCTACTAGCATGGCTGGTTCTCTTTTCACAGTCATGTCATACAATTCCACAACACTTGCTGGTTAAGGGCCACAGAACATGATTTGTGTTATGCCATTCCTATTCTCCCTTTGCATTCACTCTTTGTAATGCATGATATATTTCTTTCAGCACCAAGTTATTTTATATCTGCTGTGGTGTAGTGGTACTTCATGCAGACTGGTGAGCCCAAGGTCTGGGTTTCGAGACTGACAGTTGTATTTTATTTTGCTGCTGAGCAATACAAGGGCCCTGTCATACAGAGTGACTAAGGCACTTTTAAGCAGTTGTAAGCGGGTTTGCACGGGTTTGCTCGACGCATAGCGATGCTTAGCTAAGCACACACAAGCTCACACTCGCGCACCCTTGCTAACTACTGCTTAAAAGTGCTTACTCCTGCTAACCCCCACACTAATTTTTTTGAAAGAAAAGAAAATGGGGAGATAGGAAAGCGGTGAAAAAGGGGGCACAAAGAGGGAAAGACAGTAGAGAAAACAGCTGGGATATGCAGGAATGGTGTAGGGAAGGCCCATAGCTGCCCATTTCTTTACCCGAACAGCTGTGCATATGTTCGTAATTTGGTGTGAAATTTGCAACCTTCCACCACTGAGACAGGGGTGAGGACAACAAAGTATGTTGTACTGCCAATTATAATTATCAGTTTACATGTCCAGCGGACATGTGTGCAAAATGGGTAGCTATGTATGGGGCATAATTTTTTTGTGGGAACAGATTGCCCTTTTTTTTTCAGGTGAGAGTGGAATGTGAGGTAGGGGATGTAGGTATATTTGGGGAGGTAGGTTGGGGAGGTAAACAGACAAGACAAACAAGATGCATACAGGGGCGGAATTTGACACATGGGGTGGGTGAACACAATTGATGGGGAAGGTTGTTTGGAAATCGCTAGCCCATGAGCCCACAGATGGTAACAGTGGAACTGAGATCCCCACCCATGGGCAGTCACCACTGCACCTTTACAGCCCCGAGGGTGGCTGTGCTGGGGGCTGAGTAGGATGGGCAGGCTCACCCGAGAGACGTGCCACTCTCGCCTCAAGCTGGCATAGGGGATCAGTGACTGAACACTGAATCTCCCTACGCACCACAGCCCAGACCCTTCGAAGGGTGACAGGTGGCCCTTCTCTGCCCATGCTTGCACAGGGGGATGAGCACCATCACCTGCAGTGCTTCCACCCGAAGGTGGCACAGGACCAACGGAGGGGGAAAGCCTGGGCTGGGCACCGGAGCTGCTGGTGCCAGGTGCACTCGCCAACTGAAGAGGGACAGGAGGGTCCGCTGGGACTGGCCTTCCCATACGTTCTGTGATTAGGTGTGTTTAATTACAACATAAACAACAGCATTCCAGATTAGTTGTAACAGCATGCAGTAATATTCCCATTAACCCAACACACCAAGGTTCAAACAGTTGAACAGCAAGCATAACACATGCATATATTGAACGACAGTGGATATTCCAACAGCATGTAGGGATGTTTGGTAGCAACAGGCCACCATGAACGTGGTGTTTGAACAGGGTACATGCATCAACATGAATGCAAATATTTATAAAACAATTGGACATATGACCCAACAAATATTTAAGATTACACATACCCACTGAGGTGTGGAATTGCATGCTTTATGCACAAACAGTAGGGTGTAGAAAAAACCTCAGTTAACATCTTATTATCACTTTTACTGTACACTACATTCCTAGTGACTGCAAGTGTATATTCCCTACATGTATTATTACACTTGCCACCATGCATTAGGTTGTGTAATGGGTTTGGCTAGTTCAAAATATACTTGACCTATATCTGACATACTAACTGTCCAAGATGCAGATGCTACTGCTACATATTTCATGGTTGCATTTATATTTCTTTATCTACATATCTGGATGTTTTCACATGACATTTTCACTTCAATTTGTACAGAACCCTGCATTTATTGAAGCAGACTCACATTTCTGGGGAACATATTATCATGCTACTCGTGCGCCAGATTTACTTATGCATGCCAGCCAGTAACTGACTGTTGAGGACTGTATATATGCTTCACAGCTACTAGCACTTCCATCACCCACTGTAGATGGGACTGCAGAACTCTGGGTTGCCAGCACTTTCTAACACAGTACTATTTGTATAATGCAAGGGTACAACAACATTTTAAACTAAGTGACACACACACAATCTGGGTTTTAAACCTTTATTACTGGCATTACACACTTTTCCACAGGCTCACTCCTTTATTTTTTATAACAGTACATATGGCAGACATATTCAAGACATATTATACCTTTATTAATGGGTTAGAGCACACTTTTGCAGGCTCACTCACATATATTATATGACAGTACCTGCAGAGATTTTATTCCAGACATATGTTACCTTTCTTAATGGGTTACTACGCTCTTTTTCCTGGCACTATAACTATTTCGTATGACAGTACATGCAGAGGACTTATTCAGGCCATTTTATGGCTGTATTATTGTACTACAACACTTTATTTCATGCTCTCTCCCTTATTTTATATAACAAAACATGCAGAATTTTCACTAACCTGCCTGGTGGCACAGCCTTTGCAGCCTGTCAGCATAGGCTTGCTGATTCGCAGCATGGTCACCTGCAGCTGTGAAGTAAATGAAGGGATATTGAGACATACCTATCCGTTATACAGAATCAGTTATCAATTCTTACATACTGCATTCTGTGGCCACTTACTCAATTGTGGGGCATCCTGCATCCCACGGGCCTCCTGTATCCATTGGTTCAGGCGGTCCTCCTTCCGTCTCTTCACGTCTGCATGGTGGTGATGGACCTGCTCACTGGTGCAAGGAACACCTGTGGCACTGGTGAGGTCATGAGCTAACCGGTTCCAAGCCTCAGCCTTGTACTCCGTCCCTTGGAACTGGCCCTGCAGGAGTCTGGACTCATGATGGTGGACAAGGAGCCAAACCATGTATTTCGACTCCTCAATGCCCCAACGCTGCGCTTGGAAGTGGGAACCCTCTCCTGCACCTGCCACTCTGACTGCAAATGTGAGCTACAATCAGTTATGGTGAGTATTCCTGCCTATGGTGCTTAAATATGTCGCATTTCCCACACTTTTTTTGTGATTGGCCATTTTTGAGAATTCTAGGCTGACTGAAGACATGCTTAGTAATGGTTAATCTACCATTTCTAAGTATATGTATGCTAATAGTAGCTGTTTTGTTTAAGCTGTCATAGCTTAGTCGTTCTGTACTTTGATTATGATACACAGGGTCCTGGGTTCGAACCTTGTCATTCTTTTATTTTAATACTGTCTAGACAGGCTACGGGGTGTGGCTGCGTTTATGCAACTTAGCTCTACGTTGATCCCCGGTGGCCTATGGTGCCCTGGTTGGCGCGGCACGCACGTCCACACAAACACATTGCGCTGGGTAAAGCGCTTTTAAACTTTGGGCACCTCTGTTTAGCTGGGTAAAGCGTTGCTTAATGGCAGGCTATTATATATCTGGATCCTTTAAAAATATATATTTTGTTCACTGATACATTGGCCATTTCACTGCTTTTACTAATATTTTAATCATATATATCTGGTATTATTTCATATACTGATTTACAACATAAATACAAAGGGGAGTGGTGGGACTTGATCTGTGAATGCCTTCTCTTTGTGCATACACAATACCATTACACTATTGCAATTTGGTGGGATTTGCATAAACATTCTTTCTTATGCCGGAATTGCTAACTACAGCTAAGCAATGGGCACACCCGCACAGACACACACAAATACGGGAAGCTATATCGTGGATTTAAAAAAAAAATATTATTTACTTTATATAAGTGTGTGGGGGTTTACAGTGTCAGGGAGTGTGGTGTTGGGTGCAAGTACATTTGAGTGAACTTGCTCTTGTGTGTTGACATTATGCTTTTTAAAACCTTGCAGGGGCGTGAACATTTAGACTGCTCGGCAGTCAGACATGCCCTCTGCTTTCCTACTCAGTCCGTGTAAGAGCTACGGTTGAGTCAGCGTGCCCTCATGAATATTCATGGCACGCTGACGTCATACCATTCAACTGCAGCCTCCGTGTAAGACATATTAAGTCTTACATGGAGGTTTTGCGATTCCGGGGATTGGTCTATTTAGGTTTGATTCATATTTACTAATGTTATTGTATTCTAATTATATCTATGAGATATTTAAATAAGATCATGAAGTTATCTAAATAATTCAAAATGTACATGTGAAAGAAACAATTTTTATGAACTGGTTTAGCAATCTAATATAAGATGCTAATGCATGACTGATAATAGAAAGAGAGTTTCTAAAGACAAGAAAGGAAAAGAAAGAAACATTTAGGTATCTGTACCTTATTGTAATATTATTTTTAATGGGGGTTGAATTTAAAGCATTAATGAATAACATTGTTGTTATATAGGGGATAAATAAAATGGAAAAATGTAGAAAGTCATTTATATTTCTATAAATTTTTGAATAAACAAGCAATATGAATCATACTGGAGCACTTGCTTGAGTCCAAAGTAAGATCACCTGCTAGTTCAAGATAATATTTATTATGATAGAGGATATGTCCTGGTATGAAGTTATTACCCATTTTGTTGGGATCATGCACAATAATTTGTTGAAGGTCTAAAGTGAAGTATTTTGCTATGCTTTATCAATAACCACAGACCATAAAACCCTTTCAATAAGTTTGAAATCTAATGAAAATATTTGTGTAATACTAACTATGCAATGATATGCTCCATGTTATCTTGTCTGTGATTATGGTTTGTACATTTTTTTCCTGTGAATATTATTTACTTGGGTCTCTTCTGAAAATGGGCATTAGCCAAACCAGACAACAAAATGCAATTATGCAACTAAAAATACAAAATAAATAAATAAGCTTTATATGAATTTTATTAAATAAATTGTTCTATACTTGGAGATTAAACAATAATCTGTATTATCCTTTAATTCCATTTGATTTAAGTATAGATCTGTAATGTCATACATACAAATATGCTTATACATTCTCAGCAAAATTAAGGTAAGATCAGATTTAAAATGTTCATATAAGGGCCAGTACAAAGCCTCCTGGACCTGATAGTTTGAGTAGTTTTTGGATCCAAAAAGAAAATGTCCAGAAAGTCCCGAACTTCTCACAAAACTGGTTTAATAAAATAAACTCATAAAATAGACAATGTACAATTCACCACATTTAAATGCTTTCATCTTACATTAGACCTATTCAGAACTGTGAATGAACTAACACATGCCTAAGTTAAAATATGTAAATGAAATCAGCTGATAAAAATACACCCTTGAAAAGGGCCAATCATACATAAATTTTGTCTTAAAGACAAATTCATTTGTTTTACCACAATGTTACAAACCCAAGGTAAATCATAACAAGTACTACACACTTGTTAGATTTAGCAAAAATAAAATTAGCAAACATAACCAAAAGCAATAATTTAAATGCATGCTGCTCTCTTTTTTAACTCACTTGATATAGAGATAAATTCATTTAATCTGGAAGCACTCACAACATCTAACCCAAGCTACCACAATATATTGTGATGTACTAATCTGTTATTCCAGTCCTCAGGGTAAACCCCAAATGGATTTGTTCAACAACTAGAAAACTAAACTTCCTGAAATTCTCACAAATGCTAGAGTGTCTATCGAAAGCACTTTTGCTGTCTTTGACTTTGTGTCTTATACTTTAACTGTGCTGATAAATCCTACTATTAAATGCATTTTGAGTCTTACCCACATAGAATGCATTACAAGTATCACACCTAGCCAGATAAATCACTCTCTCAGACAAGCAGTTAAATTTACCACCTTTACACACTGAATTCAGCTTTGTCAACCAAAGCTCTTCTGGGTTGATGTTAATAAAATAGCACTGTCTGTAATGTCCATACTTAGTGGTAACTGGTAATCCAAATATTGATTTAAAAGGCATTTCCAGAAATTGCTTGTATTCCTTTTATTCTTAAATGTAAAAATAGGTGCAACATGAAAGTGTTTTCTAGTACCATCTACTGTTGCAAAAAAACAACATTTTTTCCTCAAGATCTCCTAGATGTCCTGAGCATCAACAGTATAGTGGAGCACCACATTACTCACAAAGCCAACTTCAGCATGTTCTTGCCTTTCAATATTTTCATTTTCTTTTACTATAATGAGGGCATATTTGTCTTCCCTACTTGCCCATACCACCTGATACATTTCCAAAAGGAACGGTAATGAATAACCCCATTCCAAAAACATCTGCTCAAAGTGTTCAAACTGCTTCAAACTACATTGTCAGATGTCAGCCTAGAAGCACAAGTAATTTGGCGTCTTAGTATCCCCTTCTTCTGGTGTAATGGGTGACAACTCAAAAAGGGCAAAAAGGCATTACAAAAAGTGGGCGTTCTATAAATCTGTGTAGTCATGTTGCCTTGAGATTGTTCGATTAACTCAATGTCCATAAAACTAATATGTTCATAATTAATACAAAATGTGAATGTGAGAAAGGTTGTACTGTTCTGTAACTCTATAAAAAACTTGCAAAACCCTCTGTTGCACCTTTCAGATGATTAACAAATCTCCAAGGTACTGGAAATAGCCCAAGCGTTTATTGAAGCTCTCACTGTAGCAACACAGCATTTGCAAAAAGTGGAGATCATGCTGCTCCCATACTCACTCCTAAATGTTGCTTAAAGTATCCTCCTTCAAACATCAAATAGTTATTTTGAAGAACCATGTCCATAAAGTCCATCATGACCTTGCAATCAATATGAGAATGTGCTCTGTACTTCCCCACTATTTCCCCAAACCATCAGAGTCTTTCTTCTTGTGGAATAACCGTATGCAGGCTACAGATGTCACAAGTGATGAAAACGTATTCACAATTCAAGTCAGCTTGTCTCAATTTGTTTAATAAATCCCATGAATCCCAGACAATATGGCCAAAATTATTGAGAAGGGGACTTAAGTTTATAATCCATAAATTTGGCTAGAGGTTTTATCACTGACTCACGAGCAGCAACTATCGGACGTAAAGGAGGATCATACATGTTGGAATGAATCTTGGGGAATAGGAAAATCCTAGGAATGTTCTGAAGTTCTACTCTTAAAAAAATTATAAATTCCTTGGGAAATTATGTCAAACAAAAGTATTTCCTCCAGGGCAACTTTAATAGCCCTGTAGGAAACGTTACTTTCATTCAATGACACCACACTATAGACATGGTCGTCATTTAATAATCTCAAAAGACATCCTACATAATCTTTCCAGTCCATAATGACAAGCCCCCCCCCCCTCCCTTATCAGGGTTCATGCAGCCAATGTTTTTGTTATTCATAGTAGCAATGAATTTTCAGAAGTTCACTTCATTGATCTCTTCTAGGATAAAAAAAAATCTAGAGACTCCATTGGTTGTAACCTTATTTGGTTAAAAAGGTATAGAAGAAGATACCTGTATCACTAGCAAATATGTTTTTTATTAGATAAATAGATATGTTAATGATACAACTGTATTTTCTGTTGACTGTCAGGTGATGTTTTAACAAGAGAACCTTTAAGTCCTTAATAATGTTGCTGGGATATGTGCGTTTCAAAAGAGATGCTAATAGCTTTGGAATATTACCCCATTCACAATATTTAGTCAAAATGCCTACTTCAAAATATGATCGATTACCTGTTTGTCAAAATAAATTGAGAGCTTGCTGTGGTAAAGTTAACCTATTGTGGAACTTCCAGTAGTCTTGGGACTGCTGAAAGATTGGAAGCTTAAAAATAAAGCTTTCTGATTCCATGGATATACATTTAAACTACATTTACAGTATTGCACTTTTCTTAATTTTTAAATCCATTTTTATGCCGTGTTTTCTCTTTAAAGTTAAAGCTATTAATTTAAGGCATTTTTATAGCCTGCAGCATTTTTTTGATTCTGTGCTTGGCCTAGGTGTTCTGACTAGCCCCTTATTTTATTACATTTGCACTAGCTTTTTCCTGACTTTGAAGTTGTAGCTTAATTGATTTGAGTTTTACAATATCCATTGCTATTTTCTTGAGCTCATAAGTAGATTTTCTGCATTGCTCATCCAAATCTGTTTTGTAATCAGTTTTCAAACTTAAACAAAAAAAGCCTGCTTTGGCCACATTTGTTTGTATAAGAGTAGCATGTGGTAATTAACCTACCTCCCCTGGTATTTTACATTACACAAGCAGTCAGCCATCTTACTCTTGGAATGGCTGGAAGACTGGAAACTTGAAAACAAAATATTTGGATTACATTTTTCATCCAGAGAAGTATATTTACAGTATTGCACTTATATTACCTTTTAAATCAATTTTGTGAGTTGTGTTTGCTCTTTATCTGAAGTTAAAGCTGTAATTAAAAGCATTTGTATAGTCTGCAGTGTTTTATTGGTTTTTGCACTTTGCTTAAGTCTTCTGACTGGGCCGTTGTTTTATTGCATATTTACTAGCTCCCTTCTGAATTGGTCCCCACCCAAACAATTCTTGTTGTGCTTTTATACTTGGAGGTCTTTATGCTGCCTCCCTCTACTGTATATCTTGCTTGAAAGCTCCTCCCAGTCTTATCTTCTGCATACCCAGCCCTAGAAGCTCCTCCTAATACTGTCTCTGATTTTGCCTCATATTTATGACCTACTGTTAACTTGTTTTTTCAAGTAAATTCCTGATGATTGCAGTCAGCCATAAAGCCAGTTTTTAGAGTTTCATAGTTTTTATTCTTCAGAAAATGCATGTCCATGCAGTACCTGTTGTTCTGTTAACTTTATAAGTGAATTAGAATTGTCTGGCACTTAAGGATCTGAGATGAAAACAAACTCCTTTTTGTAGTCAGAAGTACTGGGATTGAATCCTTCTATCTCCATTTGCATACTGTGCAATTTTGAGCAATTAAATTTTTCAAGCAATACTTCTAGGTCATCTGTGAAAAGAGACACTTTGTCCAGTGAATCTACCTGGTTAACAAACAGACAAAATAATATTTAAAATGTGCCCTTCCTCTATTATTTTGGGCTTTGTCTGCAATTCTTGAGCAAAGACGTTGATAGGTATTTCTTATTCCTTATAAAATGTATGGTTTTCTGGCAACATGCAATCACTAAATAATGACAAGCATATAAGAGTCAGACTTTAAATAATTCTGTATAACTCAATCTTTTCTTCTTACTTTCTCAATGACTTTCTAAGTACTTGTTGCAGCCTATCACTTAATACCCTCTTTTTGTCCTCAAAGTCACAAAGCCATCTTTATAAACATCCTTCTTCCTTGCTTCCATTGCTGTATTCACTTTCCTTTGCATATTTATTTATCTTGCTCTTATCTTTATCTCATCAAACCTTCTACTTAACTTTGTCTTTCCTCAAAGCTTTTAGTCCTTGTACAATCTTCACTACTACACCATACATGCCTCTTATACTCAGGCATTCACCTTCCTCATATGGACTTTAGACCCTCGCTCTTCCTTATCAGTGCCACCGCTATTACATCCCTATAGAAATCTATCATATTCAATATGTATTTCCTCAAGCCATACTGCTCCTGATTTAATTTGTACATGCCTCCTGCTGTGTTATACTCACACATTTTTGCATCCCAGTTCTGTCTTCCTTTGTGAGTTTTGGCACTATAATCTCCTTATACAGAGTCCACCTTATCTTCCTTTACTCTTACCCCTTCTATTCTTCTACTCATTGCATTCACTCTTATGGATCATTAGTCCAACATCCTTTTTTATCATGTGCTTCATGTCCTCATAATATTACACATAGCTCTTCTGTTGCTGACTATACATTTTAACCAGTAAATTCTACCCCACTTTGACTATGACAGCCTCATTTAATGTTGAATTCCTTTTTACAATCAATAGCTTAAAACCTCAGCTTTGGCCGGCTAAGATCTAGCTGTATTCAACTGGATGTATAAGAGAATTTAAGTACCTTTTATCTGCACTTTTTTTCAAATAATGCAGCATTTTAATTGATTTATTTGTGTTGCATTGAATATTAACTGAACTGGAAGTTTTTACTCTATTTTTTCAGTTAGTGCTTGCGAGAATTTTATTGCCTGTTAGTAATTGTAGGTGGGGTATTCTCATTCATTGATATCCTGTCACTGCCTATTTAAGTGTTGCATTTTGGAATATTTTCTGCTTAAAACCTCAGCTTTGGCCAGCTAAGATCTAGCTATATTCAACTGAATGTATAAGACAATTTAAATACATTTTATCTGCACTTTTTTTTACAAATAATACAGCATTGTCATTGATGTATTTGTGTTGCATTGAATTTTAACTGAAATGGAAGTTTTGACTCTGTTTTTTCACTTAGTGTTTGCTAGAATTTTATTGTCTGTTAGTAACTGCAGGCAGGGGTAATTTCATTCATTGATATCCTACCACTGCCTACATAAGTGGTGCATTTTGGAATATCTTCTGCTTAAAACCTCAGCTTTGGCTGGCTAAGATCTAGCTGTGTTGAACTGGACGTATTAGAAAATGTAAGTACCTTTATCTGCACTTTTTTTCAAATAATACAGCATTTTAATTGATTTATTTGTGTTGCATTGAATATTAACTGAACTGGAAGTTTTGACTCTGTTTTTTCAGTTAGTGCTTGCTAGAATTTTATTGCCTGTTAGTAATTGCAGGTGGGGGTAGATTCATTCATTGATATCCTGTCACTGCCTATTTAAGTGGTGCATTTTGAAATATTTTCTGCTTAAAACCTCAGCTTTGGCTGGCTAAGATCTAGCTGTATTCAACTGGATGTATAAGAGAATTTAAGTTCCTTTTATCTGCACCTTTTTCAAATAATACAGCATTTTAATTGATTTTTTTGTGTTGCATTGAATATTAACTGAACTGGAAGTTTTTACTCTGTTTTTTCAGTTAGTTCCCAACCCACCCTCCTTGTTTCTGTTTTGGTGTTAATCTTGGTGGCTTTGAAACTGCCCGCCCCTCGTAAATTTGTGTTTGGATACTCCTTCTGGGCCCATCTCATTTGCTCACTCAACTGAGTGCAGTGAGATCATATTCTGATTTCAGGCACTCCTACGGTGTACAAAGAGAGCATCTGGGAAAGAAAAAAATGTTTAAGCTTGTTTCCTGCCTTTTCTGTAAGTGGTCTAGACTGTTTGTAGGCTTCCGAGCCCCCAAGCCTTTCTGTGTTGGAGGAAAGCCTTCTAGCTTAATTTTGTTTCTTAGAACTAGCCAGTTTTCTAGTTTCAGCACTCAAATCTGTTTCTTTGAACTCAGCACTTGTACAGAACTCATTGTGAGCACTAAATAAGCTGCAAATTACTACAACACTCAACTTTCCTCACTTGTCTAGAGGAAAGCAGTTTTTAGTACTTAATAAAAAAACACCATTCCAGGCATGTCTAAGAGTCAGCTCCCAGTGATTTTTTCTGTCTACCTGATGAATCTGGGCATCTTGGAGCAATGCAGCAATTGCCTCATGTACACAGACAACCCTCTCCTCCTACCACCCAACACTACAACCTGTGAGAGATGCACTTATATAGCCAAACTGGAAGCAAAGCTCTCTTCACCCAAGACTGGACTAGACAGTCAAGAGGAGAAGGTAAACACTTGCACCACACCACACTCATCACATAGTCCCTCAAAACCTACATCACCAAAACACACACATAGAAACACAAAACACACACCTATATTCGTGGAGGCTCTCAATAAAAACCTGCCCAAGCATCAGGGACCTCCAAAGCAGAAATGCAAGCAAACTCCACCCCCCCAACACAACCCAAATGACATATTGCCCACAAACTCAGTGTGCCACTCAACCACAGCCCATAAGGCATAACAACATACCCAACACTCTAGTCATAGGTGATTCGGTAGTCTGGCACACTGATGTTCCACTCACCAGGCTAAACAAGGAGAAAGTTACTGTCAGCTGCCTGTCAGGTGCCAGTATCTGCCACATAGTGCACGCACTCGGGTCACTCCACAACTAGTACAAATATGACACTGTCATTGTCCATGTTGGTGTGAATGACCTGAGATGTACCTCCCTGAACTACATGAAAAGAGACATGGAGCAGCTCTCTCATCTTGTAGCCCAGGCAGGTATGACCCTAGCCCTGAGTAGCATCCTGCCATCACCCAGAATGATACCACACTACAAGGACAAAATGATTGACTTCAACAATTGGCTAAGCTTCTGGTGTCATTCTAAGGAGATCCAGTATTTGTCTGCCTGGGACAACATGATCGACAGACCAAGATGCTTTGCCAGAGATGGCCTGCACCTGTCACCCTTGGGATTCCAGATATTGGCTAAGGCTCTTGCCACCCCTATAGTGCCTTTTTTAGGCAAGGTTCAAATGGCAAATTCACCACCATAACAGGTACAAGCAAGCAAAATCTGAGGGTAATGCTACTCAATGCTAGAAGTCTAAACCTCAAAATGCACTCACTCGAGGCACTCCTTAAAATGGAGAACATCGACATTTGTGCAGTGACAGAGACTTGGTTCAAAGATCCAGAGAACACCCCTGCATTACCAGGCTATAATTCATACCACACCTTTCAGCCACCTAACCCAGAATGAAGCACTAAAGGTGGAGGTGTGTCCATATTCATTAAGGATATCCACACCTCCAGTCTAGTTGCACAGCATAATGCATCCGAAATTATCCAAGTGCAACTAACTCTGGACAAGACCGCAATCCAAACTGTAGCTTGCTACAGACCCCCCACCATGCCCCAGGATTCCCACTCCTCATTTCTTGATACACTGGAAAGTATTAGGGTACAACCTAACACCCTAATAATGGGTGATTTCAACTACCCCACCATTAAATGGGAAAACTATTCATGTACCAACACCTTTGCTCAATGTTTTCTGGAATTCATAAATTCCAACGCCTTGGATCAACTTATTCACATCACACCAGGGGCAGCAATATCCTAGATCTGGTCATTACCAACATGGGCAACTGATGTTCCACACCAGAGGTCAATTCCTCATTGGTCAGATCCGACCACAAGCTAATCACCCTAGACATCCATCCTGCCCCACCCCCAATTAGGGAAACCACTGTAAAAAACTTCTCCAAAGCAAACTTCACACTTCTTAAGAAAGAAGTGGCAAACTTCATGACACACATGCAGATGGACAATAGAGGTACAACTGCTGAATCCTGCACAAATGCACTTTATAAGCACTTACACAAATGCATGGATCATGCTATCCCTAACAGAACCAAGATACTATCCTCCAAAAAAAGGAAGCCAATCTGGTGGTCCTCTGCCATAAACAAGCTCTTCAAAAGAAGAAAGAAACTGTTGCAAAAAAGAGTAAAATCCCATGACTGGAGGAACTCCCTGGTCAACCTCAGTAAGAAGCTAAGATCCCTTATAAAATCCTCCAAAGCTAGTTATGAAAATAAAATTGCCACTGACTCTAAAGACAACCACAAAGCATTTTATAGCCATGTCAAGAATCTCAATGGCAGCACTCAGATCTGCTCTGAGTTACAGCACAATGGCACTAAATATACAGAACCAGCAGATATTGCCAACATCCTGGCAGATAGGTTCAGTGCTAACGTTACCCCCCTCTCACCCCCTAGAGGGCCCATCTCTATACCAGAAGAATGCAAATTTCCTGTAATCATGGCTGCACAGGTAAAATACACACTCTCCAAAGACCAGAAAACAGCCTCCATGGGACCTGACAATATCCCAGGCTGTGTTCTACACAAACTACAGAATGAACTGGCACCCTACCTAAGTACCATGTTCAATCATAGCCTCACCTCAGGCTTTGTGCCCGCTGAATGGTGCACCATGATGGTTATCCCACTCCAGAAAGGGGGAGCCACGATGGACCCCGGGAACTACTGCCCCATTAGCCTGATGAGCCTGGTCTGCAAGGCCATGGAACGTATCATCATGGAACTCATAAATAAAGAAATTGGTAATCTCCAAACCCTGGACCCTACCCAGTTCAGATTTGTAAAAGGCAGATCATGTTTCCTAAACCTGATTGACTTCTTTGAAGCAGTCACCAAAGCCATAGATGAGGGTAAGGTGGTTCACACAGCTTATCTACATCTCACCAAGGCTTTTGACACCATCCTCCACTCTGGAATTATAGATAAGCTCACTAAACTAGATATAAATCCCTATGTCACAAGATGAGTTGCCAAATGGCTCATGGACAGAACTCACACTGTGAAAGTAGCAGACTCCAAATCCTACTTCAGACCAGTGACAGGTGGAGTACCACAGGGTTCAGTCCTAGGTCCTCTCCTGTTTGGTATCTACTTCTCTGAAGTACAGGCTAACACAGAAGGTCTTTGGCTAACAAAGTTTGCAGATAACTACAAACTAGGAGACATAATCGAAACTCCTAACGATGTGGACATACTACAAAAGGGCCTCACTGAGACAGATGCCTGGTGTCAAAGCCATGGCCTGAAGCTCAATGCCAAAAAGTGTAATGTCATCCCCTTTGGTAAAAACTCTGTACCCATGAACTACCACATATCTGGTAGTCTACTTAATGCCAAAAATGTGATAAGAGACCTTGAGACACAGGTGGACAGTAGTCTCTCCTTTGATAATCACATTGCCACAGTGGTCAGGAAATCCTTCTATGTGGTTCACCTCATCACAAAAGGTTTCTCATCCAGAAAAAAAGAGGTCATTGTTCCCCTCTACTCATCACTCATTAGACCCATTAGAGTACAATGCCCCTTTTGGTATGTACCTCACAAGACATCTACAACAACTGAAAAGGCAACAGAAATACCTCACAAAGAGGATTACTGGCCTCAAACAGATGCCTTACGCAGACCATCTCAAAAAACTCCAGCTTTACTCTGTCACATATCGCCTACTCAGAAACGATCTCTGCCTAACATACAAAGCTATGTCAAACCCAGAGCTGTTGGACATGCTCCACTTAAAGAAATCCCAAGCCCTCTGAACTACACGCTCTAGGGACCTAAACCTTGTCACCACAATAAACAGAACATGCTGGAGGGATAGATTTTTGTCCCAGAGACTTCCCATACTCTGGAATAGACTAGCTATCTATGTCAAACAGAGCTCCTCATTAGCACTCTTCAAGAAAAATCTTGATGATTGGATGGAAAATAGAAAATTCACCCCAGGGATCACTTCTGTGGCTCTGCTCGACAGGGGCAAAGGAAAATCACTTTTTTGGGTGGCGAAAGCCAGGGTACAATTTTGGCTAGGCTTATATAGGCCCTAGGGCCAATAGCCTAGTGCCTACCTATGAACCTATGAACACCTTCTTGTCTAGATACATTAAGTCTGACTCCTTTCCACAATCTTCAAAAAATGTTCCACAACTGAGATAACATCCCCTCTATGTGTTCAAATAGTAACATACATTTATCCACCAGAAGTTTGTTACTCCTCGGACATGTCATTCCCCAATATTCTACCAGCCTATTTATTGTCTATGTAAATTTTTCCATGACCAAAACAGATATTCCAGTGACAAACGATCTGAGTTTCTCCTGTGCTTAATTTCACTTTATCTGGTATACCTCCATTTACACAAACGTGGACATTTCGCTTTTTATATAATGCTCTAATACTTTTTAGATAATGGGCAAAATGTACAGTCAGTACCCAAATGGAGGATGAATGTTCTCCAACTGGGTATTAATATACATCAGTGTCAGTTAAAAGACAAGTTTGCTAATTCATGACAGTGTATCAAAGCTCTGCATGGCATGGGCAAAAATTCAAACTTCTACCATCTTCCTGCCTTCATTAAAAACCGGCATGGCTGTTTAGAGAATATAAAAGGAAAAACTAATAACATGGAAATGTTATGTAACAAAAGTAAATGCAATGGCAGTTACAAGGATTTGCCATTTTACTGCCCTCTTGCTAACAGCCACATTTAGTAAGTGATGAAAAAAAAAAGAAATGAAAGAAAAATGAATGTAATTGAGAGTGATTGAGTGAGAGTGTGTGTTTCCATAAATTGGTGCTGGCTGGTTGCACATTACTAGTTTGTCATATGTAATGACCAGTGATTCATTCTCTAACATTAAATTTCTTGTGATTAATTCATGGGTAGATTTTATCAGCTTAGTGTTCTTACTCTGTCTCAAGAGAGAGTGTATGAGAGAGAGAGAGAGAGAGAGAGATAAAAAGAGAAAGAAACAGCACACATCTCTTAACTTCTTTGCTAGTTTTATTGTCTGACTATCATTCACAGTTAATTATCAGAATATTAAACATCTGGGAAAGGACCAGTAAAAATTTCAGGCAAAATCAGAGAAGTTGTTCAAAATTAGGGACAAATGATATTCACCAGTGGGTGCAGTGCCTTACACTTTTTTTTATTCATTTGATAACAATAAGACATCAGAGGGTATAGCAATTCAAGAAAGTGGCCACAATTGATGGGCACGTGCTGTGTGTGGACCTTAAATATATACACAATTTATAAAATACTTCCTCCAACAACAGCAGAGGTACCATTTATTAAAAAAGTGCAAAACAATGTAACAGATAGCCCTCATTAAATAAGTGCAATAGTATCCTCCAGGGTGGGTACTATCAAGGAAATAATGCAAGTCTAAGCGTGGCAATCCTTCCGCCTTGGCACTGCGTCTTGGAACACCCCAGAGCAGCTGTATTTCCCTGGCAATATCCATCCTGGCAGGAAGTATTGTTAGCGTAACACAGTGTCTTCTTTAATTTCTGTTTCAGCATCATCATCGTTATACAGTCCCAACTTATTGAAATAAAAAACTTCTGTTTATTCATAAACTCCAACCCTGCCACTTCTATCTTTTCCCTGTCATAGCAGTGCATAAAATTTGACAACAACATCAAGTAATTTGTAGATAATTTTCCTTTCACAAAATTCAGCTGCTTTTTCCCACTACCTTTATAAAATGTATAAATTCTTGCTGCATAAATCATATCATTAATTTTTCAAGATTTTTATTGCAAAAAGAAATTGGTTTATATTTTGCCAGGTCCTACTTTTCCAACTTCCCCTAATACAATGCTATTATCTCTGCTTGGCTCATTGATTCTGTATTGTCTTCTCTTATTCTATTAAATAAACCTTTCAAATACTACCCCAATGACTGTCACACCAGCTTGCAATAATAATTAGATATTCATCTGGACATGTTTTATCTTTTTTGTGCGTTCAATTTCTTCTACCTCTTCTGCCACATTCACCATTGTATGTACCCCTTTTCTATTTTCCTGTCTAGGTTTTCGCCTTTCCTGTTACTTAAAATTGTTTACCAAATTTTCCTTGGGCATACAAATACTTACAGTTTCATAAATTCTTATATTATCTCTCTATTCTTGTTAACCATGCTATTGATCTGGTTTCTAATTTCAGTCTCTGCATTTGCACATTAATAATTTTATGGCAATTTCCACTTTATCTCCATCTGCCTCATCACAGCTCCACTTCTGCCTGTCTCTGTTTTTATTCCAGTTTATCTTTCCTTTTGAACAGCTCGTTTATCCTTTGTATCCTACCCATTAATTCTTCTGTTTACTTCCCCACATCATCATCATAATCATCATCATCATCAGCCCCCATTTTCCCATTTTCTACATGGGGTCAGGGTGTCATGTTAACTGTCATCATCTCTCTCGATTCAGTTCACACTCCTGCCTTATTCAATAGTCATGCCTGACTGTCGGAGATCTTCTCTCATTAAATCCATCCACCTCATTGCCAGACATCCTTGTTTCCTCTTACCTTCTTCCTCTCTGTCCCAAATCTTCTTCACTAGATTATCTTCTGCTTTTCAGCATATGTGTCCAAACAACCATAAGCTGTTCTCTTTGATCTTTTATGTAATTGGAACTACTTTGGCTTCTGCTCTTATTTCCTTATTTCTTCTTCTGTCCAACAGTGTTCATGCTACCACACTTTTTGGGCACTTCATTTTCTTCACCTCTAGCTTCCTCATCTGCTCTGCTTGTCTTGTGCACTTTACTTTCCAGCTACTTTGGCATTCTTCTATCATTCACTATACCTGAGATTCCATGCCAGTTGGCTGCAGCCCCTTAGATTCTTGCTTTGACCTCTTCATTCAGACTCCCCTTCTCCTCAACCATACCTACCAGATACTTGAAGCAATTAACCTGTCCTACTACCTTCCCTTCTGTCTCACTTCTCAGCTTCTTCTCATTTCCCCAATTTGCTGCCATTGCCACTTCTTATTTGTGCTTAGTTCATCCCATGTGCATTCAGTTTTACATTCCATTCCCATATCCTTTGCAGGAGTTCTTGCTCAGAGTGTGCCTGTAATGCCATATTGTCTGCATACAGCAACTTTATTGATCTATCTCCTCCAACCTCTTAGCTAATGTAGTTCATGACAAGTATGAACAGCAGTGAGCTCAGAGTTGAACCCTGGTGCACACCCACTCCCACTGGGATCCCCTCTGTGAAAACAAATACTGGTCGTACTTGAGTCACTGGGTTTTTGTGCATAGCCTGTACTAATTCTACCAATGTTTCTGAGTCTGAGCCACCACAGTACTGCCCAAATCATCTTTCTTGGGACCTTGTCATATGCTTTCTCTAAGTTTGGGAATGACCTGTTGGACTCTTTCCTCATCTCTAGCTTCTTCTCAATTATCTGTCTCACTGCACACATCAGATCAGTCATGCTGCATCCTGATCTGAATCCAAACTGCTCATTCCCCATTTTTCTGCTGTTCTGCATATCCATTTATCAGTCACCCTCTCCAAAACTTTCATGCAATGTGACAGGAGTTTGATGCCTCTGTACTACCTACAGTTGTGGATGTCCCCTTTGTTCTTGTACGCCGGCATGATTATGCTTATTCTCCAGTCATCTAGGATATGCCTTTCCCTCCACGCTGCTATTAGTACCTTCAAGAGCCATTTCTGTCCTATCTCACCCAGTATCTTTATCATACATCCTGTGATCTCATCAGATCCCGCTGCTTTCCCTGACTTCATCTTCCTTAGTGCTGTTCTTACTTCTTCTAGGGTGGGCTCCTCTTCTTCTCTCATTGTAGGCTGTGCCCGGGGCAGTACAGCTTCTGTGTTTTTTTCATTCAGAAGCTACTGGAAATACTCCTTCCCTCTGCCTTTGATATCCTGTGAACTGGTGAGCAGGTTGCAGCTGGTATCCATTATGAAGGGTGTCTGACTATCTCTTTATCTTTCTATCTTTGCCTTCCAAGCTGATTTAGTTTCATTGTGCCACTTACTGAGTCACTTTCCAGGAGCTGGTAGTACCTCTGATGCCCTGTTCTTTGCTATTACAACTTCTTTCTTAGCTTCTTTGTTAGCCAGACAGTATTTCTTCCTAGTCTGGTCAGTCTTTTCCACCCCCCACTTTTTCCAGCACTCCTTCTTTCTTTTGATGACTTCCTGGACTTCTGCATTCCACCACCAGCTTTCCGTATGTACCTTACTCACACATTGTCATTTATATTTTCTTTATGTATTTTTACATTAGCAGTGTCAGTGCTACAATTTTGGTACAGCAGGCTATGGGCTTTATTTCCACACCAGACAGACCAGTTGCTGGCACTGTAGCGCAGCATAAGGGGGGTGTTGCATTCATGAGTGTACCATCCTTCATATGAGATGTTAGACCGTGGCGCCATCTGCTTGACTTGGCAGGAGCTCTGGTGGATGTAAAACATCCCATGGAACTTATGTAAAAGAGAATAAGTTCCCTGATACTCTGAACATATTTCCCATAGTAGTATAAATACCACCTCAAGTCTCCACTGGAAAGTGACTACTAGCCTAGTTGGACTAACCCAGTCATCAAAGGATAAATAAAGAAAATTCCTTTGAACTATCCTCTAGCCACATTTTGTAACCATACTACCCAAGCACAACCTCTTCATTTACTAGGTGTCCATCTTCACTTGGATTGCCTAGGTAATTTCTTCTTTGAGTACATGATTTATACTGTAGGGTATTTTCCCAACATCTTAATGCATTCACAGTTAATATTTTGAAAGCAATCTTCCAGTTATTCCATGCAACTATTTAACAGCACCTAACACTACCTGTCATGATGCCAATGTTTGAAATGTCATATGAGTCTTTTTTTTTTAAACTTGGTTTAACAAACAATTGTACTTTTTATTTTCTTATTGTTAAGTTGCACTGTCTCTGGATCTGGCAAAAAAAGAAGCCTGTCACTTAGCATTCAACTAAGACTTCCCATAAAAATACACTTTGAATTTCATCTTTACTATTGTCATAATTTTCCAAAAAGAAAAAAAAAAAGGAATTCCTTATGAAATTCACACTCAGGTATCTTGTGTTACAGGTGATAAAATCAGCTTATATTGGGAGCGCATTTGCAGACAGCAGTGTAGGAATTGGAGAATGTTATAGTTTGGTACAGTTAGACCAAATTTTGTCCTCAAAATAACCACCAGTGTGATATGAGCAAGCACTCTGGACATTGACTGTGTGGCTTTGATGTAAGTTTCCATATATTTCTCTACACTCTAATGCTGCCATGTCTTTCTCTTTCAGACCTGTGGTCACTCCTACTGTATAACTGCACTTTCTCAAACTAAAACCAACTATAACTGTAGCTGACATTTTGAGGGCCGAGTACCTTAAAGTAGCAGCACAAGTAATAGCTTAATTAGTACCCAATCTAATACACAGGTCTATACAAGAACCCTTTGGCCCTAACATCTTGAACCAATCTATAATTATTCCATTAAATTATGGAGGAAACACCACTGAATTGACTAACTGATAATGAGGGAAGTGGACTAGTCCGTAGATTCTTTTCAGACACGACTTTGGCACCATATTGCAAAACACAAACTTGAACATTATACACAGCTTAAAGACTACACAGAGTCGTACATATTATAGTAACAAAGTAGACAACATAACTGTATGTTATTTGCACTTATAAATGTAAGTGAAATTATTTACAGCATGTACAATTCAGGTAGGCATTCAATCAATGGTCATATGTCTCAAGTATGTCTTGACAAGAAAGATGTGACTACAGTGTGAGCTGCTGGGACTAGACATTGTTATGGAAGCACAAGCATTTGGTGTCCTTAAACAGTTGTCCTTTTAGTTTGTATATAACTAATTAAAGTGTCTTTATGAATAATTCAAGTGTCTCTTGCTGCCTGACCTTTGCAGGTAGCAGAGTCTAAACAGCTGAATTTTGCTCAGAGGAAGACCTTTCTTCTGTAGAGGTTTTAAAATGAGGTTAGGGTAATGCTATTTTCTTAAATGTGTCTAAGTGAGGAGTTAGGCTGCTTGATTTGAAGTTTTCTTTTAACACATACTCAGTTATGTTAGAATCTAGTCACCAACAACCCGAGCTCCACAACACAGCATGGATTCTGACCTCACTGTTTCTTAATACAATAAATCAGCATAGAAATAATAGCACAGCTGTTGACACTTTCTCCTTAGGCCTCTCCAGTGGTTTTGATCACACAAAACTAATATAAAAACTCATCTTCCTGGCCTTTCCCTCTAATGGGAATGTGTTCCAATAACCGAATAAACAGCCGATTGCAGAGCGGCAAATGACATCTCCACTTATCTACTCATAACCAGTAGGGTACCCCAATGATCCTTAATAGGGCCATTATAATTTTATATTTTCAAAAACATCCTATTCTCTGTCATTTTATATGCAACATACTAAGCTCAAACTCAATAATCCTTCTCCTCCATTGAAAGCTGATTTCAGCAATCAAACTGATTCTGAATGCCCAAAAAATAAGATGACGCTGTTTACTCCAAAATCAAACACTGATAACACACCCACATATACACTATCATCTTCAAGAAAGTCAGTATATAACTGGTCACCCACACAAAGCTATAATCATAGATGACATCCTAACCTTTACTCTTCAAATTCAACAAGCAATAAAAATGCACCAGAAATTAGACATATTCCATGTTTGTAAAACTAAGGCTCAGAGATTAAAGCTACAGTCACAGAATATGGCTACCTGCTTCCAAAAGTTCTCCGTGTAGCCCCCACCATAGCAAATTCTACTCCAGCCAACTTTCTAAACTAAAACAGTGCTACAGTACAGTAACTAGGACTGCAATAACCCCCATAACAGAACAAGAACATATCATTGTGTAGTATTTATTGACATCAAGTGGATATAACTACCTAATTTGCACAAGTACTGCTGGTAATAGCAGCACACAAAATACTTAATCAGCCTAAGAAATGCCTAGCCATAATCTTGCTATTACAATGCAATGCTTTTGATCCAGTAACAAACATCTTCCCACCTCACAAAAAAATCACACAGCTCACATGGTGACTGTTTCTGGACTCTAATTATGCTTCTAAAATTTGAGTCACTATCCCTGTTTCTGTCAGGGAGATGCTCAGGCCTAGCAACTTCAAGTCCTCCCACAGATCCTTTCCCCTACACTCTTAGATCTGTTTTTGCTAGTCATCCTCATGATACATAGACATCACACATCATCATACTGAACACTAACCACTCACATATCTAAACGCATCCATGCAAGAAAGTTATTTTTTCATCAGTTAATATTGTGAGCAGCCCATCCATATCTCTGCAAAACTACTGCAGTCACTGCTCCTTCTACATAGGCTTCTCCTCTAGATTGACCACTAACCCCATACCCTTGATTAGCATCTTTCTATCAATTCTTACTTTCAGTTTATTCTCTGTAGCTACCTATAATAAAGTACTGCCACCCTTAGAACTTAGCATTTATTTTACATAGTACCACTATCCCTGCCCTTTTAATTATGCATTACACTTACAGCTATCCATTTGTACTTGTTATCTTTAAATTCTTACTTCTTATTATGCATAAACCATGATTTTGTTTCTTTTTATGAGGTGTTGTATTATTTTTTGCATTATGTATTGTGGTATCCTGTTCCTTTGCCTTGTTTATTGCTATGCTGGAGATTTTCTCCCCAAGCCCCCATTAGAAAGGGATCATTATGGCACAGTCAGACTTTCTTGTTAAATAAATAAATAATATTCACTGTGACTTTGTATAGCTCTGGTTATTTAAAGTGGTATTCTAACAATTCAACCACATTACACAGGTTGCTCTCATTTTATCCAGGCACAATTAAAAATTTAGCTCTAGTAAACAAATCACAGCTGAATTTCTCTTCTATTTGAAAGGCTGATAACTGTGGTACAAAAGTCTCTCATGGTCTATAGGCATTTGCTTGCATATCTTTCCAAAGCAGTCCATCTTCCTGCCAGAGATGCATAATATTTCTCATTCTCTCTCTCTGGCCCTCCCTTTTAGAAATAGGGTGATGTGTCCTCCTCCACCTAGACTACACGAGGATCCTCCTTCTAGAATGTTCCAAAACTGTAGCACCACTTATTCCAATGCAGTTGCAATTAGCCAACATATTATGTCTTCCAAGAGCTCATGAGCTGAGTGCTAACTTTCCCAAAATCACATTTATAGGATACTATGGCCAGGCTACTTGGACCAAGATTCAGTACTGAAAAGATTATCAAACATGAGGACATTAGTTTCCAGCTGATACTGACAGTTTTTTTAATCTGCCCAGAAAACACTGAAGGAGGAGATTCTATGTTTGCAAAGGGTAGGTATTTATGTAGTATAAATTTGTGTTTGGGAAGGGATGGAAGGTACTCCAAGCACTATGAATCTAGGTAATACATTATACAAATGGGATTGCAGTAAACATTTTTTGGCTAGCTTCTTAGTAATACTTACATCACAGCAATGACTCTGAGCACCATTTCTGGGATTTTGGTTCATCTTAATAATAAATGAGTTGAAAGGAAGTTAATGATAAAGAAATAAGGTTATAAGATGAGTTGAAAATTAATAGTTGATGTATGCATATGGATACACAGACTGGTAAATTAATGGAAAAGTAATGATTTTTTGTAAGAAATATAAGAGCTAACAGATTGAGTGTGTGTAATTTAAAAAGCAATGATCCAGAATGAGTTATTCTGAAGTATGTCAGTGTTCTTCACTAGATCATGTTAGTTTGACTTTAAAATTATAATTAAATTTCCATGAGAATCTTTGTTTAACAGCTTTCTTTTTACTCTTTCCTATTTTTTGAGTCAACAGAAAAGCTGTGTGTATGTCTTTTTCAGCTAAAACATTGTCTGAATAATTATAATTTATTCCATAAACCACTAAATCTCAGAATATTTCTTGAAACTTTTCTCCAGAAAGAAGTCAGAACTAACAATTGCAGATTACTACATATTAAATAGCAATTTCATTGTCTTTTCATTTGCATGAATTAAAATTGAAATGCTATACTGCCTTGCTTTGGTTTAGATTTGAATATTTTAGCAAGCTGCCTAACCAAATGTTGAAATGTTTTATTACATGGCTTTCACAGTAAAATGTATTTTTTCGTGATTATGTTTGAGGCTGTTAAAATACTTAAATAAAATTGACTTTTCTCATCAAGACATTATAGTCTGCATTGCTTGAACATGAATATTGACTCAAACAACAATTCCTAACAGTTCGGCTATTTCCAAGTTTGCAATATGTTCAACTATATTTCTTTCAGAAATTCAATCCACTGTCCTCAGTATGTGGCTTGCACCACTTTCAGAAATTAGAGATACTACAAAAATCAATAAACTTTAAAATTCCTTATCCCAAACAATATTTGTGTTTGTTGACTGGGAAAGTCCATCTGGGATAGATTCCCTTTTTTAGTGGAGGCCTGGGGAGAAAAGCTCCAGTATTCACATACATAGGCAATATACAATATATTTAGATTGTATATAATATTTTCATTTTATATATATATATATATATATATATATATATATATATATATATATATATATATATATATCCAGATATGGATCCCTATCACATGGTCGACAGGCCAAATGATCGACTTTCATTTGGTCGACAGTTCATTTGCTCGACAAGCAGTTTTATGTGGGGGGCTTCACCCCCGACACCCCCCCCTAACTATATATATCAACTCCAGGGTTGCACAACATTGGGGAGGGGGGCAAATCTGCCTGTCGACCAAATGAATTGTCGACCAAATAACAGTCAGTCAAATGGCTTGTCGACAATCTCAGGTAGACCCATATATATATATATATATATATATATATATATATATATATATATATATATATTTGCATACATAAATAATTAGGTGTAACAGGTAATTAATGCTAACCTTGTATCATATAATTTGTGACTATAGGAAGTTGATAAAATAAAAGATTACCTGTACATTTTTATAAGATTGTGGCTGACAGAAATACAATGAAAAACAAGGGGACAAAGACTGAGATTTGGGTAAAATTAGTAAGTTGTGGTGGTACGATGAGGGAGGATGAGGGTTACGTAGAAGCCAGTAGATAAGAAATATAATGCATTAAATGTTTACAGTAGTAGACAGAAGGGACAGTGCTATAATCAAGATATAGGAATTTACTACAGAGCAGCTACTGTCTTGTCAGAAATATTACAGCTTGTATTTTCTTCTGGATTGGAAATTATCTGGGAGTAGAGCAAGAACAGACCTAAGTACCTTGTAGATGCTTTTTTAGCAAACTTTTAA
Organism: Protopterus annectens; assembly: GCF_019279795.1. Lineage (NCBI taxonomy): Eukaryota > Metazoa > Chordata > Ceratodontiformes > Protopteridae > Protopterus > Protopterus annectens. The sequence continues at coordinate 1,668,614,400 of NC_056726.1, read as the reverse complement.
AGGATTCATTGTTTTCTGTAAGCTTTAGCTCTAATGGGATGGAGTTTCACAGTTTTGAGACAATGTGAGAATAGAGTGAGTTTCTGGCATTGCTTTTTTCTGTTAGTTATGGGTAGGAGAGGTTTGCTATTGGAGCATAGTGTTCTGTTGCTGCTGCTGTATGGTGGCAACTAGCTTGTAGATAACTTTGTAGGCAGTAGTGAGTTGAGAGTAGTTTAGCTGGTCTGAGAGTTCTTGACAATTTAGGTCATTTAAGGCTGTGCAATGGTGGGTTTTATGAAACAAATATGTGGTGATTCTGGCTATTTTATTATAAAATGCATCAGGTTTGGACTTGAGGGTATTGTTGAGATTAATGAAGATAGGTAATCCATACAACAGAGATGGAAGTAAGTAGGTTAATGCTATGGATTTTTGTGGCTACTGTAAGATATTGATTTGCTCTATATAGGGAGCCTAGTTTTTTGTGTGCATTTTGATAGTTTGAAGAATATGATGATCATATTTGAGTTTGTCATCTAGTAGTAATCCAAGTAATCTGGCTTCTGTCACAGTTTCAGTTTTTGTATTGTCAAGTGAGATAATATGACAATTGTGTTTTTGAGTATTAAACAGTTTTGGTAGAAAGAACATTAGTTTAATCTTTTTTGCATTTGAGAGGGGGAACATCTACAGTACCTAGTCAGGATTCAATGGATGAGAAAGACTCTTGTATAATTTCCTGTCAGATTTGTAGTGTTGGGACAGAGCAGATGAGGTTTGCATCATCTGCATACTGAGCTGTGTTTGCTTTGTTATGGCAGTATGGAGTTTGTTTTCAATTATATCAAATAGAAGTGGACCCAGTATTAATCCTTGTGGGACTCCAAATGTGGTAAGAAGGAAAGAGGAGAACTCTTTTTTCCATTACAATAACAATCCATTTTGGTTCATAGCTCATAGATTAATACAAGGCTAACTGCTCTTGTGGGCCATTTTAAGCCAGCTAATTAACTCATGTGAGAATCAAGCCCTGCACCTTGTGTCTGTAAAGTAATTACCATATCAACCTCCCACGAAAAAAAGACATTTCGGCTAAGTACTGAACCCAGGACCCTCTGAGCAACAGACCACTAGGCCAAGTCAGCTCTTACCCAATAACATGGATACAGTTCACACTGTACCCCAAAGAGCAGCTCATTTTGCAGCAACTTATAAAAGTAGATTCAGGACAGTTGAAAACAATTCTTTATTCACTTGTGCATGCACACTCACACGCATACACATGCACACACATGCACACACATGCACACACACACACACACACACACACACACACACACACACACACACACACACACACACACACACACACACACACACACACACACACGCATGCGCTATCACAAACTAATCATGGAAAAGAGTTACTCTCTAGTCTATTATTATACCTGACTACAAGAAGTACAGGTAATACATTTTCATCAAGAAACTGTGGCCATCCTATCTTATAATGTTTTCACAGAGAGATGAACCCAGTGAGGTTCAAGGTTGACAGCAGAAGAAAGGAAGAAAAACAGAGGAAAATAGAACAAGGAGAAAAAATGTTTTTACTCAGAGGGTGAAATGTAAGATCAGATGTATAAAAAGCAATAATGAAAATGGTTAACAAGTGCAAAAGATGCGTATTATTAAAACTTGTGCTAGCAATGATTCTGCTCTATAAGATGTTTTAAAACTGGATCTGTATAAACAATGCAGATGAAAATACAATGCTGCATGGATTTTTGTGCACTGTAGAGGGTTTTACAATTTATTATTTTCCTGATATATAACATGGAGGGGAGAGAAGGTGAGACACTAGATTCTTTTTGGAACATAAGGCTTTTACCTATGAAAAGGTTTAACAGGCAGCTGTGGTCTCTTGGGGAAAAAAATCTTAATCTTGAAATTAACACATGGAAATCAGTGCATAATTAAATGATTTCCCTTGCCTGCTTTATGTAGAATCTTAAGTTTCTCTCTCTTATCAAATAGTTTTTGAACATAATCATCTGGGGGGGGGGGGGGTTCTCATCCTTACTTAATGGCCATAGCAAGTATGCACCATTTCAGTAATCAATGGAAATGAAACATCCAGTCATACAGCATCAGGGAAAGCAGTTTGCATAAAAATCTATGTCTTCTTTCTTAGTACCCTCTTTCAATCCTGTTAGTCTAAGATTTTTTTCTGCAACTACAACCCACCGTGTTAACATGCCACCATCGATTCTTCTCATGGATTTTGATTTACACTGTACAGTTCTTGATTTTTTTTCTGCATGTGAATGCCAGAAGTCTAAATCTGAGAGCACCCGGCACTATTAGGTTTTTTACCATATCACATGCCCCCCCCCAAAACCGGACCACTCCACAAAAGGAGGCTGTTCCAGGAGACGAGAAAATATACTAGATCTCATCATCAGTCACAAATGGGGACAAAATGCTCCACCACGAAGTATCACTAATCCACATCCCGCCCCCACCCCAAACAAATAAGAAAAGCTATTGATGGATAGAAAAAAATCCATAAAAGGGAAGTCACCCCCCATTATTTAGTAAAAATTCACGAAAAGCACTCATAAAATCAACTAAGGCTTTTTTTGAGAAAAATTGCCATGAAGGAGGAATAACTCCCAGAGGCACTATCCCCCGCCATCCATAGCCTCCCGGACAGGTGAAAGCTGCTCTCTCTAAAAGCTAAAAAGTTACAGCAAATGGGGGTATGTGCCGGGACCACGTGCTACACGAGCTAAAATGGGGACGAAGCCCCACATAAGGCAGCCCGCATTACATCCTCAGCCTTTAATCAGGAGACGCGTCCCAAATACGCGCTCAATGAGTGGCGACCACAACTGCGGTCAGTGGCGCTCTTGGTGGCGCACACACACCCATAACCTACCTATAAGCTTAACAAGTCTGGTGAAGGGAGCCATGGAGAGGATCATAAATGATATACAAGGGATGAGGGGACTTACGGACATTTGACCCGACCCAGCTGTCAAAGTCAAGGGAAGATCATGTGCCTGAACTTGGTTCTCTTTCAAATAGTCACCAAGGCCATTGATGAGGGAAAGGCAGTCCATACAGCCTACCTACACTTTGCTAAGTGGTTAGAAAGACCTTCTACACGCCCACCTCCAGATCATGTGAGGGGATTCATCCAGAGACTAGTCATATCAGACCCCTGTACTCTTCTCACTTTATCGGAGGGATGATCGAGTACAGTGCCTGCAGCAATTGTGTCTCCACCCCACAAGCAACAATTGGAGGAGACCCCAAAAGGGTCTCTCACCAAAGGGAAAAGAAACTCTCAAAATCTGTCATATGCTGCCAGATCTGGCATCCAGTCTCATTCAGTGCATGCCGTCTGCTCTCTGTGACATGTGCCCATGACATGCAAAGCCATGTCCAACCGGAATTAATGGACGTGCTCCCACCTCAAAAAATCCGAATCCACCAAAACCACAGCAATACAGCGACTAAAGCATGCTTATGGGATATAAATAGGACGTGCTGGAGGGACGTCTATCACTATCCTCTAAACTCCCTATGCTGTGGAATAAAATCCAGGTCCGAGTGAGATGAAACACCTCGCTCAGATCTGATGACAGCCTGTGGATGGGGATGGCATTGGGTTTACCCGGGAATCGGGAATCATCTCTGGGTCACTGCTGGCACAAGCAACTAATGGGCACAGTATTTTTTATTTTTCAAATTGGGTGGCCACACAATAATTTGGGCTAGGCTTATAAATGCCTTAGGGCAGATAGCCTAGTATAAACCTATGAACCTATGAACCTATAGATGCCAATAAAGTCGTTTTGGCATTGCAAGCTTCTATAGCAGATCACAGAGCTGCATTCTCACTTTTTATAACAACTGTGTCTTCCAGGACTTGTGCCAGTAGTTCAGTAAAGTGATCGAGCTTTACATTCACATAAATATTGTCTGGAAGCTGAGGAATAACACCAGGCTCCATTCTCACAAAAGTAACTCTCACTGGCAACGTGGATGACAAGGACTATTCATAATTGTTGTATTTTACTTAGAAGATACAGAGTTGTCTGAGAGCAGGCTATTCAAATTGCTAGCAATCAGAACTTTCTAGAAAAAATGCTCTCATGCCATTTTAGCAACCCCCCCCCCCCGGGTGATATATGCCTGAAAGAAATTTAGTTCAATATCAATAAACATTCTGAATATTTAGCATTAATGACTATTATGAAAAAGGAATCACAACATTTTCCTTTTTATGGCGCATTTCTGTTTAGAAGAAATTTCTGCTTTTTCTGCGAAATTGTAATGCATGTACAGACTCATCCTCAGGCATTCATCTATGTTACATAAGCTTAACTCAGCCATTTTATACTACCCTAATTGGGTACTTAACATAATAAAGAAAATTCAGTTTACTGTTGAAACTAAATGGTCAATTACCCACAGCCTTTTTGAACAGGCTGAGCTGTACCTTGATCCAAATCCTAAACTCTGGAGATGGACAGCTAATTGCCCATTAAGTGATATGACTTCTAAGGGCAATACTAGCCCAGAACACTGTCATTATCTCTTAATGAAAGGCAACTTAAAAAGCAAATTTTAAATGCCCAGAGGACATCAGCATGTACAGTAATTTAAGACAATTGCTGTCATTTTTAATATAAGAAAAGAACATGAGTGAAAGAAAATATTTCATTCAACTACAGGAAACCCGACTTTTTTGCTGTAATACACTGGCCTATGCGTATGCACATTGCTAACACAGAAAACCATCAGTTTATGCTCTGGCTTCATTTAAATACATAACTTCAAAGAACTTTTCAATTTCACCTCATCAAAATTTGCAGCTCCTTCCTTCCTCCTTAGCCTGTTGTAATTTGAGTTAGTATTTTAAGACTGTTTTCCCAGTTTCCTATGATAGTATATATCACAACTTTTTTACTTCATTGTTAGTTTTATAAGGGATATAACCTCACGAAAGCTATAGCATACTGAATGCTGTATGAAGTAATAAAGGGTAGGTCACAACATTTTATTTCTCCTAATCTTTCTAAAACATGCAATAAAAAAGAAGGGAAATCTCTGCATGATTCTCTGATAACTCTTAACATTCTGTTAGTATTTGTTAACTCAGATAATAAATAGCACATAAGAAATAAAACTGCAAATGGTGAATGGTTTACTGCTAGTGTGATAAACTGTCAGACCTATCTGCCACCAGTCAATAGAAATTTTACGGAATTCAGTTAAAGAAAGGCTAATAGATGAGAATTTAAAATCAGATTCAATGAATTATTAAATGTGTTTAGAATTTAATGTGCATTTATTAGTGGATAATTCGGTGTATAGAGATATTCTGCTGCCTTTATAAACTATATGTATGCGACACTGCTTATAATAAGACACTTGCTAGTTTTTGTTAACACATATATTCAGTGCAATCTCTTATAATCAATTAAGATGACATTAAAATGATATCTTAGGCAAATATGTTGTCAAAAATGTATTGTTTAAATATGCATATTGTTTAGCGTAACTGCTAACTTTATCTCTTACTTTGTAATGTCAAAGACTCAGCATGTGATCTGTTTATTGTATTTAAACAATAAGATTGTGAAGACAATGTTCAGCACAGTGATGCGATTTGTTGTTATTGGTAACTTAGAAGAAGTGTGTATCATGTTCATCTGTTCTTCCATTCATCCTGCCATCCATCTGCCTATCCTTCCTTCCATACATACATTTCCACTTGTGAATGTTGCTGAACAGGGAAAATAAGTCATAAATCCTTATCAACATAAATTATTTCCAGTGAGATCCTTTTAAATCTCCTTGAAAGCAGAGTGATATCTCTGATGTGTTATAGATCATTTGAGGGGACTCCTTTGAAATGCCACAGCTGGAGCACCTTCCATTGGAGGTGGCAAAGGTTAGCATCACAAGCTGCACAAACTACCTCAACTGACTACATTCAACATGGAAAAGCTTTAGCAGCACTATAAAATGTCCTTAATTACCATGTTCCTGTCTCTATCATAGAGAATGAAACTGACTGGCCTGTGAAGGGATGGCATTTCTGATACCTGTCTCCATTTTGTAAAAAGCAGATCATGTTTCCTAAACCTGATAGACTTCTTTGACGCAGTCACCAAAGCCGTAGACAAGGGAAAGGTGGTTCACACAGTCTATCTAGATCTCGCCAAGGCTTTTGACACCATCCGCCACTTTGGAATTATAAATGAAGCAAAACAAATAAAAAATGAAAAACAATCCCAAAAGGCACGGGAACCTTACACCAGTAAAAAATTGCGTCTACGCGAAACCAGTGTACTAAACGCAATTTAATAAAAATCCACAAGCGTTTTCGCCACTATCTCTGTCGTGGCTTCATCAGAGAAAAGTTACAAAAATTACAAGATTATATTTTAGTTACCAAAAGGGATACTTGGTTGTCAAGCTAGAATTCAATGTAAAATCTTTATAACTGGAATATACTGAAATTTCTTAACAACTAGTAGGTTAAACTATTAATGGGAGGTAAATATATACCTCCTACCTAGACAAAAGACTAAAATCACTATCTCAGATAACTCCTTAACTTCAAAACAGAGGAAATATAATCACCAATATAAACAACTTATTGTCCTTGTAACTGGGTTTTAATTAGCTTAGTATTATCTCCTCTTAGGACTTTGTAGTATATTAGGTAGGAGTTTATATATATACAAATAAATAACTAGTTTAAAGGGTATATATTTTTTATTTCTTTATTTTTTATTACTAGGACTTCTTGTATGTTATTATATATACTGTTTAATTCATGCATCACTGTTAACATTGAGTGTGTGCTTATTGACTATTTCGTATTATATAAACTTCTTAGTAGTTAAATGTTTTTATTTATAATAACTTAATCGTCCTTAAGGGACTTTTTAATGAATGAGTGACTCTCTATTTAGTAATATATGTGTTTTTGGTTTGTAAACCTCACGTTAAAGTGTTAAGCTGTTGCACTTTTACATCACTTCCTGCCTTTTTAATTACTTATAATGTGTATGCACATTGTAATTTTTGTAACTTTTCTCTGATGAAGCCACGACAGAGGTAGTGGCGAAAACGCTTGTGGATTTTTATTAAATTGCGTTTAGTACACTGGTTTCGCGTAGACGCAATTTTTTACTGGTGCAAGGTTCCCGTGCCTTTTGGGATTGTTTTTCACTTTGGAATTATAGATAAACTCACTAAACTAGGTACAAATCCCTATGTCACAAGATGGGTTGCCAGCTGGCTCACTGACAGAACCCACATTGTGAAAGTAGCAGACTCCAATTCCGACTTCAGACCAGTGGCAAGTGGAGTACCACAGGGGTCAGTCCTGGGTCCTCTCCTGCTTGGTATCTACTTTTCTGAATTGCAGGCTAACACAGAAGGTCTTTGGCTAATGAAGTTCGCAGATGACTGCAAACTAGGAGCCATAATTAAAACTCCTTGAAAAAAGACATTGACACAAACACCAAGTCTCCAACACGTAGAGCACATATTTATTGTGAATACAAGAAGCACAAGTAAAAAATGGTTCAACGCTTTTTGTCTCTAAAATAGCAGAATTCTTCAGACTATTTTAGAGACGAAAAGCGTTGAACCATTTTTTACTTGTGCTTCTTGTATTCACAATAAATTTGTGTTCTACGTGTTGGTGACTTGGTATTTGTGTCAACGTCTTTTTCAAGTTTACATTTGGATTTTGCTTTTTGGATTATCGAGTGTGTTTTGTGTATAATTAAACCTCCTAACGATGTGGAAATCTTACAAAAGGGCCTCACAGAGACAGATGCCTGGTGTCAAAGCCGTGGCCTCAAGCTCAATGCCAAAAAGTGCATAGTCATTCCCTTTGGGAAAAACTCTGTACCCATGAGCTACCACATATGTGGCAGTCTACTTAATGCTGAAAGTGTGATAAGAGATCTTGGGACACAGGTGGGTAGTAGTCTTTCCTTTGATAATCACATTGCCGCAGTAGTCAGAAAATCCTTCTACGTGGCACACCTCATCACAAAAAGGTTTCTCATCCAGGAAAAAAGAGGTCATTGTTCCCCTCTACTCATCACTCATTAGACCCATTATAGAGTACAGCACCTTTTTTGGTATGCACCTCACAAGACATCTACAATAACTGAAAAGGCCACAGAAATACCTCACAAAGAGGATTACCAGCCTCAAACAGATGCCCTACGCAGACCGTCTCAAAAAACTCCAGCTTTACTCTGTCGCATATCGCCTACTCAGAGGCGATCTCTGCCTAACATACAAAGCTATGTCAAACCCAGAGCTGTTGGACATGCTCCACTTAAAGAAATCTCAATCCCTCTGAGCTACATGCTCTAGGGACCTAAACCTTGTCACCATAATAAACAGAACATGCTGGAGGGATAGAATTCTGTCCCAGAGACTTCCCATACTCTGGAACAAACTACGTACCTATATCAAACAAAGCTCCTCATTAGCACTTTTCAAGAAAAATCTTGATGATTGGATGGGAAATAGGAAATTCACCCTGGGATCACCTCTGTGGCTCTGCTTGACAGGGGCACAGGAAAATAATTTTCTTGGGTGGCGAAAGCCAAGGCACTTTTTTGGCTGGGCTTGTATAGGCCCTAGGGCTGATAGCCTAGTACCTACCTATGAACCTATGAACCTATGATCTCACTCTTTTAGTTATAACCCAAGGCTCATGATATAGCTGGGTACTGGAGCAAAGACTAAGCACTGTTTTATGATTCATTTCTCACTACATAACCACAGTCTGATGCAACACCAGTAAGACCGCTGCCACTGTTCACACCCCACTGGTCAATTTCAGAAACAGTTTAACCTTTACTTGTGGAAAAGATACAAAATTACCTAAACACCACCATCTGTAAAATGATCCCCATCAACTGTGTAAAAACGTAAATTTCTTTTATAGAGAGAGCCATGACTTTTGATTTGGAGGTGATGATTTTTATATTATCTGCTTCATCGTCAGTAACAAATCAATCTGGTGCACAGTGGAGAACAACATCATCTACCAAGAACAAAGAAGGATGTGACTTAGGTAACCAGGGTTCTGTTAGCAGTCCCAGTACTCTAAAATCCAGGCTAGGAGGGGGATGAGTGAAGTGGTGTGGACTGCTTGCCTCTCAGGCAAGGAGTTAAAAAGGATGTTGCACACTTTGGAAAATTCCCCTGGAGAAGATCATGAGAACCACCAGTAAGTGTTTTGTGGGAAGAAAATAGTCTGCTTGCTTCCATGGTAAGACCATTGCACATTCCCCACCAGTTCATTGCCACATGTATGCAGGAAGGTATGAGATAAACCCCTGATGGCTGCTTAAATAATGGCCTCTCATCCTAGTTATTCCTTACCCCAGTGACATAGAATCAATAGTCAAATTGAATTAGAGAAGGCTGATGATTGACAGACAGACTATGGGAGCAATATATGCCAATAAAAAAGATGACTTTTCATGTCCTCATACTGGACACTCTCTTCATCTTGGCTATGTATTCATATCTTGTAATTGAAGATCATAAGTAAAAGGGAAGAAGAATGACCCCCTTCCCTCGTTCTTTACCTAAGTTAGGCTTATCTTGTGATTCATTATTCATGAGTCTGACTGCATAGTCTGGAAGTTTGCATCGATGATTAAGGCTATATGATGTTAAGCTTCATCATGTTGTCCAGCTTTTTATCCCTTTAGGCTCCATTTGACAGCAATGTGACTCTGAGCCACAGAGCAGAGTTTTCTGTTAATATCTTTGCTAGTGTTCAGGGAAAAATGATCTTTGTAAAGATACATGAGTGTTCTTATGGTCTGGTTCTTATGGATCTTCCTGGGTCAGACCTGGCATCCAGTTTATACTCTGGATTAGGTATCACAGGATCATTGGGGGGTATCCATATTCAGGTGCAATTAACCATAGGGCTCTGCAAATTGTAGCATGTTACAGGCCACCCACAAACTCAGGAACCACATGGCCTTCCTGAAAACACTAGAGGGATAAATGTATCACCAAACACCATCATACTAGGTGTAATATAGACTGGGATAGCCCAAAAGTTCCTGGAATTCATAAACTCAAATGCCATGGAACAACTAGTCACCATCCACTTGATCTCATCATCACGAACATGGGAGCACAATGTTCAACACGGAGTATACCCCTCACTGGTGAGATCAGATCACAAACCAATCTCGCTGGAGGTACCTGAAATAAAAACTTCACACTTCTAAAGACTAGTGTGGTCTCCTTTAGCCGCTGAATCACTTACAAATGCCTTCTACCAGCACCTGCAGGACTGCATGGATACCCGACACTTGCAGCAGCTGGAGACTATGAACTGCTGACATAATAATAAGAAGTGACAATTTAAGTAGAAAGCATCATTTTTTAATTGCATTTTTAAGATATTTATTTTTCTATGACAGTAGTTGCTGATGAACAGAAACAAATACCGAGACTGGTGTCAGATTATCAGAACTGTTTATTAAAATTTCAGACTACTAGCTAACTGATCTGAGTTTAGATGTCTGGCTTTAGCACATATTCATCAGATATATTTAAGGCTCACTTTTGATTTCAAAAGAAGCTAACTGCACTCCAGATACAGGCTTTTTTCTAAACAAAAGTGGTCTGACAAAATAGGTGACCTAGTAGGCCTCAGTAAAAGAAGAAAACATTTTATTTATTGATTTACTGGCTTATAGAGTTTTTGATTAATTTATTTCCATTTTTATGTGGTACATGTGGTGGTGCAGCTGTAGCGTTGTTGACTCACAGCAAGACTTTGTTCGATTATCAGCTAAAGTGTCTTCTGTGTGGAGACATGCGTGAAGGGGCGTACCTTCGTTGAAGGTTGTGCATCAGAGCTGGTAACTCAGCATGTAAAAATCTTCTACCAATCATTAGCGGACCGGAGTTCTGCTGTGGCAAACCCTAACTGGGAAAAAGCCGAAGGACACAAACAAACATGTGGTACATGGGCTGGTTCAAGCATGACCAAGAGGGTGAAAGTATGCTTCTCCAGAAATGTGAAAGCCCAAAATTTAAGAAATCAGAAATCTGTTTGAGAAAACCCCACCCTTAATACTGGAGGGTGGAAAATATCAAGCTATATCTCTGTAGTCTATGTAGCGCAGCATGTTCCCATTTTTCAGTGTGTGTAATGAGTTCTTAACCTTCTTCTCTCAGGTCTCCATTTCTTCTCTTCTACAACTGACTACCATATCTCTTTTTCCTAAATGATATTAGATTCCACACAACCTCCATAATGAATGACATCTACTTTAACTTTAGTTTCTTGTTTACTAATGTGCCTAAATAATCAGCACAGTGAAATATTTATTTATTTAACATTTATTTATTTAACATTTGTTTATTTAACATTTGTTTACTGGGAAAGTCCAACTTGGAACAAAGCCAGTTTTCAGCAAAGGCCTGGGGAGAAACTTTGCAGATGCATGTCTTTGTAATAGTAGTAGCAAATACAATAAGAAAGAGAAGATAATCTAGGATATAAAACAGTGAAATAGATAGAAATATTATGAGCCAATATGCCAAATTTGTTGCAGAAAAAAATAAATATCCATATAAAAATAATAACTTACTTAATGACAAATCAAATAAATAGTTGAGAATTAAAGATTTATAAGATACACCCCCAGATTCATGAATCCTCTGTGTAAGACTTAATAAGTCTTACTCGGAGGCTGCAGTTGAACGGTATGACATCAGAGTGCCAGGAATATTCATGAGGGCATGCTGACTCAACCGTAACTCTTACAATGACCGAGTATGAAAGCAGAGGGCATGTCCGACTGCCGAGCAGTCTAAATGTCCACGCCCCTGCAAGTGTAGTAAAAGCAAAATGTCAACACACAAGAGCGAGTTCGCTCAAATGTACTTGCACCCAACACCACACTCCCTGACAGTGTAAACCCCCATCACAGTTATAAAAAGTAAAATATATATATATTTTTTAAATCCACGATATAGCTGCCAGTATTTGCACGTGTGTGCTTGGGTGTGCCCATTGCTTAGCCATAGTAAGCAATTCCGACATGGAAGAGCATAAGAAAGAATGTTTATGCAAATCACACCAAATTGCAATAGCGTAATGGTAGAGCGTATGCACAAAGAGGAGGCACTCATAGTTCGAGTCCCACCACTCCCCTTCTTATTTATGTTTTAAATCAGTATTTGAAATAATACCAGACATATATGATTAAAATTTTATTAAAAGCAGTGACATAGCCAATGTATCAGTGAACAAAATATATATTTTTAAAGGACCCAGATATATAATAGGCTGCTGTTAAGCAATGCTTTACCCAGCGAAACACAGGTGCCCATAGTTTAATAGCACTTTACCCAGCTAAACACAGGTGCCCATAGTTTAATAGCGCTTTACCCAACTAAACAGAGGTGCCCATAGTTAAATAGCGCTTTACCCAGCTAAACAGATTTGCCCATGGTTTAGTAGCGCTTTACCCAGCGCAATAGAGTTGCCCAAAGTTTAAAAGAGCTTTACCCAGCGCAATGTGTTTGCGTGGACGTGCGCGCCGTGCCAACCAGGGCACCGGGGAGCAATGTAGAGCTAAGTTGCTTAAACACAGCCACACCCCCTAGCCTGTCTAGATAGTATTAAAATAAAAGAATGACAAGGTTCGAACCCAGGATCCTGTGCATCATAATCAAAGTACAGAACCACTAAGCCATGACAACAAAGGGGAAGCTGCCATTATTAACATTCATATACTTATGAATGGTAGTTTAACCATTACTAAGCAGGTCTGCAGTCAGCCGAGAATTTTACAAAATGGCCAATCACAAAAAAGTGCGGGAAATGCGGCATATTTAAGCCCCATAGGCGGGAATACTCGCCATAACTGACTGTAGCTCACATTTGCAGTCAGAATGGCAGGTGCACGAGAGGGTTCACGCTTCCGAGCACAATGTTGGGGCATCGAGGAGTCCAAATACATGGTTTGGCTCCTTGTCCACCGTCATGAGTAAGGACTCCTGCAGGGCCAGTTCCAAGGGACGGAATACAAGGCAGAGGCTTGAAACCGGTTAGCTCGTGACCTCACCAGTGCCACAGGCATTCTCCGGACCGGTGAGCAGGTCCGTCACCACCATGCAGACCTGAAGAGACGAAAGCAGGACCGCCTGAACCAGTGGATACTGGAGGCCCATGGGATGCAAAATACCCCACAACTGAGTATGTAGCCATGGAATGCAGTATGTAAGAATTGATAATGGAGTATATATAATGGATAGGTACGTCTCAATATCCCTTCATTTACTTTACAGCAGCAGGTGACCGTGCTACGAATCAGCAAGCCTATGCTGATAGGCTGCTAAGGCTGTGCCACCAGGCAGGTTAGTGATTATTCTGC